>NC_058404.1:125605230-125719952 GCF_002201575.2 Neomonachus schauinslandi | reverse complement strand
CTCACACCTTCTTAACTGGGATTTCATTCTTTGAAAAAATCCTAAAGGCCACCAATGTCCGGCACACACTGCCCACATCTAAATCAGAATTTGTCCTGCTTCCTGGAACCAGTTGCGCTCACAATTTTCCCAGTGCCCAAAGCTCGGTTCCTACATATTCATATTGTGTTTTGACACTCTTCTGCAACACTTCTAACTGGTGGTGAAATTTTTTTTTTTTTCTGAAATATATTTCACTTTCCATCCTCCAGACTCAGGCCTGGCTTCTTCCCCTCCCCCCTCCCACCTAGTTTATCGCCACAGCTCACCCAGGCAGCCAGCCTCCAAGGAGTCTTCCTGTTCCCTCCACCAACTCGTCCAGCCTACCTTCTTCACCAGTTCAATCTTTAAAATGCACTGCTATTCTCGTATCACTTGGCTGCTCACAGACCTTTCATGGCGCCCCACAGTTTACCAAAAAAGTTCTATTTACCTTTATATTTGGGATGTCTAAGTTGATTTCCTGGCCTTTTGAGAAAACTGCTAAGCAAGGACAGAATACAGAGGAAGGGAAAATTAACATTGGTATTTTGAATTCAGATTATTTTTCAAAAAGAAATTACAAAGAGCAAAATTTCAGTCTGAGTCAGACTCATTCCTTTTTTTTTTTTAAAACTGCTACTGAAAACAAGGCAAAAAGGTCCACGTTAGTGCCATGAATCATGGAAATTGTATCCACAGGGGAAACAGAGGCTTGGCGGCCCCTCCCGAGATCTGTAAAGCAGGAGAGGTAGAAATCATGAGCATGGCCCTGCAGCTTTGCCCCCTTGTCAGAGAAAGCTTGTCCCATCTCTGCAGCTCATTTAGGCTGCTCATTTGCCATTCGGGACTCTCTCTTAGAGCACATTCAGTAATGATAAGGCCCCCTTGTCACATCCACTGTGCCACATGTAATTAAGTTCACGCCTCCCTTTAGACAGTTCACATCAGCAGATCACCAGCTGGATACCAGCCAGCTGGAAAAACACCCAGTTTTGGACGCAATAAAGGGAGGAAATCTGAAAATGGAGGAAAATGATCAAAACTGTCCTACAAGTGACTTGAAGTAACATTCAATATCTTCTGATGTCCTCCCAATGTCTTCTCTTAGAAGTTCTGTCTCAGATCATGTGAGGAGAGAAAGGGTGCTCAGTGAGCAGTAGAAAGAAACTGTGTTCAAGAATACACTAGAGTAAGAAGCAGAGGCTCAGTGTGCCGTGGTGCTGTCTACAAAGGAGGGACGGATGGCCTGTGAGACAGCAGAAGAGGTTCGCGGTGAGATCACCTGGCTGTGAATTCTGCCTTTCCTCAGCTGTTAGCTGTGAAAACTCGGCTATGTGACTTGTTTTCCCCAGAGCACTAGTTTTTTGATCTTTAAATTGGAACTCATCATAACTCACAGAGTTGCAGTGAGGAATAAATGAAATTAAAAGTAGGGTGAATAAATGGAACTATGCCTTCTGTTACGAAGATATCCTAAAACACATTTTTGTCATTGTGTTTTTACAAGAAAAATGCATCTAGTTCACAACAGAAAATAAGTGAAGGGAGGAATTTCTCATTATTTGCCACAGGTATCTTCTTGTGTGTGTGCCTTGATTTATGGTCTCTTGTGCGTATTTTCTTTTGAGATCTTGGGGGTTTTTCTAGCTTCATTTTTATAAACAGAACTTCTCTGATGTGCACCGAGTTCAATAGAGTAACTCCCTCTGCACCTAACTTCAGGTGGCGGGGATGGTGAGAAGTGACTTATAGTTTCCTTTTCTTTAGAGTCCAAGGCAGAGGAACCTCAAAGCAGAAGTGTCTAGCTTTATCAGTGTTTTGTTTTCTCTTTCTTTCATCTAAATTGCACAAGTATTCTGGCCAGGGTGCTGGCTAGGCCATGGAAAGGAAAACCATACAAGGCGCACGAATGCACACACCCTTCAGCCTCAGCGTGCCCCTGCGGCAGCCCTTTAAGGCTTGATGGTGGTGGTCAGACAGACAAGAAGAGACACAAATACCTCATTGCTTCTCAGCATAAAGCACAAGCCAATCCTCATTTCTGTTTCAACAAAATGTCTGTGTTGGCAAAGGCCTTGAGGGGTGGATGTACTTGGTGCCAACCTTGACTTTTGACAGGAGGAAGAAGACAGAAAGTATATACAGGGATCTGAGAGTTTGCTGCTCTTCATTTCTCCTGCCGCAAAAGAAGGGCACGCTGAGGGCCTGTGAATGTTACTTTGCATTGAGAATGAAAAAAATGAATATTTGATGTGAGTAAATACGAGCCTTTTAGTAATTTTCTGTTGCTCAAATTTAAGGCATGAATAATACTCAAGGAATTTGTCATTTTCTTAGAACGGCTAGTGTTTGTCTAGGTGAAAGTACACCACCTGAGGAAAAAAATGTTCTGGCTCCTACAGATTACAAATACCAATATCTCGGGGCGCCTGGGTGGCTCAGTTGGTTAAGCAACTGCCTTCGGCTCAGGTCATGATCCTGGAGTCCCGGGATCGAGTCCCACATCAGGCTCCCTGCGCAGCAGGGAGTCTGCTTCTCCCTCTGACCCTCCTCCCTCTCATGCTCTCTCTCATTCTCTCTGTCTCAAATAAATAAATAAAATCTTTAAAAAAACAAAAAAACAAATACCAATATCTCCTCCTGAGAGCATGATAAAAGAGCTTCTTGGCTTTTGAAGAACAAGACTAAAAATGGATGTTTTTCTGAGGATGAGAGAGGGAAGACAGAAGGTATAATGCATTATAATGATAACCTAGTTCGACATTTGTCACTCAGGCTTTGTATGTGGAGCTCAGGGCTGAAGAGCCAGTGCCTCTCCCCTTGGGAAAAACAATGATAATTACATGTAAGGATCTTCATTTCAACGACGCCTTTCATTTTAAGATCTCAGTGTACTTCAGAAGCATTAATCAGTCAGGCATTTAAAGCACTATTTAATACACGCGTTTTATGTGGGAACTAACCAAGAGAGACCATTTGTGAGATTTGTTAGAGGCCAGACTGAAAATTGAATTTAGGACTTCTAAACTCCTCTTGTTATTTTTACTTAAAATTACCTCATCTTTATGATTACGACACATTCACAACAAAGCCTCATGATCCAATCTGGCTTTAATCAACCCTAGATCAACATTTAGAAAGGCTCGATATGGAATTTGTAAGTGCCGAACTTAAGAAGGAGGTTGATAACACTTAAGCTAGGGGGACTCACAAAAAGAAGAAGCGCAGGTGAGAATAAAGTGCCAGGCTGACATGGAGGTGGCAGGTCAGAGGTTAAGGGGTTGTCTAATCTCTGTGACCTTTGACCCTATAATGGGAAAGGGCTGGATTCCTGAGCCAGGCCACATGAAGCTGATGTCTCTGTGTCTACCCACGTATCTCCCTAGACAATCTATGGATCACATTTCTGGCCATTTTTCTTCCAGCTATAATGGCCACATGTCCACTTGAGAACTCAAGATTTGCAAAAGTGTCTGAAGCTTCAAAGATAAAGAGAAGCTGACCTTTCAGAGGTCTAGGGAAAAAAAGGGTATGCTGGAAGCAGGGCACTCAAGACAAAAATATGTTGGGTGTATTCTTTCTATTGCACAATTCTCCTCCAGGTCAGACATTGATAAAGTCAAACGCACCAGAAAAAGCATATTTACCTCATATTTTCTTTCCTGTGTACAGTCACATACATTTCGTAGACTCTCCCTTGGGGAATGGCCCCAGCGGGAATCAGCAAGCTTACTCCTGAATAGCAAAAGAGAAAAGCAGTCACATAAGACCTATGAATCAAAAGGAAACTTCACAGAATGCCTTTGAAGGAAGTGAAAGGGAATGAGGAGATTTTGTGGCCATGTAGCCACAAGCCTGCTTTTTCTCTAAAGACATGTAAATATTCATAGCTGCCCTGCCTTCCTTCCTTATTGGCCTTATTTGTTAACACAGCTCCCTCTGAACTGTTATGGAATTACTCAAAGGAATGATGTCATTTTTTTAAACTCTTGTTTTATTTAAGGAATAGACAGATGGTTCCCCTGTTGTTTTCCTTGTAAAATGAGGGGAAAACCAACAACCGCTCTTAAAATTTCAAACAGCTGTAAATGATGCATCGTTTCTAATTTAAGAAAAAAAAATCCCCACAAAATTCAAAGTGAGAGAAATGCTAACCTCCATGATATCAAAAAACATTTATTTCTGAAATATCTGGTTAGCATCAGTGTTTTTCCGTAACAGAAAAATAATTGGTGAACAACTTCTTTCATCATGCATAACTCTAGAAAATGAACAAGACAACTGCTAGTTTTTAGTCATGGCAGGCCAAGCAGGTTTTTATGTAGTTGCTAACTGATACCATTTTGTAGGCCTAGGGGATCAAGCTTTGTTCTAAATTAACTGGGCCTACAGCGGTGCTTCTCGATTTGAGCTTGTATCAGAATCACCTGGAGGGCTTGCTAAAACACACATCACTGGGTCCCACGTTCAGCGTTTCTGACTCAGGGAGCCCAGAGAATGCGTACTTCCCGTCGGCTGCCAGGTGACACCAATGATGGTGGTCCGTGGACACACTGTAAGAAGCTGCTTGCGCCACAGCGGCATCATCACGAAGAATAATTCAGGTGGGCAGCAACCTGAAGATTCTTGCCTCCACGATTTTATTCCAATGAATAAAATCTTCTTGTCAGCTCAATAAAAATTTAGGGAGCACCATGGTGAGTATCATGTCTGGCAAAACCATGAATGCCAAGAAGTGAAAGACAGTGTTCCTGTCTTCGAGTAACTTATAATTTAATTAGCGAGGACATGGAATATGCCAAATGAGCAGAGGGCAATAAGGAAACTTGCCCGACCGTGTTGGGAAGTCCCAAGGATAAAGACTGGAGAGTGAAGGAGGAACAGTTATTCAAAGGCCTTTGTGTGACTGGTTGAAAATGAGTCTTGGCCTTCTGGAGAAGAAAAGTTAACATCAGAGCTGTGGTGCTGTGGGAAGCAGAATGTTATCCTCGGGCATAGAATAGTTTGCTGAGGCACAAAGTGGACGCAGGAAGACCACTCATGAGCCTACCAACCCTTGGCATTTTTATTTTTTTCTAATGGAAACAATTACATGTACCTTTATGTTATAGGAATGAAATAAAACTATGAATGTAAAGTAATAAGTGTAAGGCCTGACACAGATTAGGTAACTTATTGTAAAATAACGTTTGTAAATCACCACTGCCTAGTACATAGAAAGTATTTACTACATGCTACCTCCCTCCTTTCCACTTAAGAAGCTTTTATAATAATTCATATATGAAAAAATGACAGGTGTAGAAATGGGAAGGAAAGGTAAAATCCAGTGAATATCATGAAAAAAAAAACTGCCTTGAGAGTAATATCATGTTTAAGCAATAAAAGAACAATAGAGTATATTTTGATCTATTTATTTGATAGACTTTAAAAAATATATTTTTAGGTTCATGATTTTAAAGAGCATACAATAGCATGAGAATTAAAGAGAAAAAGGTGAAAAAAGTATATATAATGTATGATCTCAGCTATGTAAAATGTATAGATAAAAGGAAAAATGATATTCCATTAAGGATTTGAATTTATTAAAATGCACTTTTAAAGGGATGGTGTGACAAATTGGCAAGGCACTGAAATGGGGGACTGAATAAGAGAAAGAATCAAAGACAAGTTCATATTCAGATCTGCAGATCCACTTGTTCTGTATAGTACTTGGCTGTATGGCTATTTACACATTATATTATTTTCTTATGCTACATGAGGAGTTTAGGTCAATCAAATTGTTTCTTATTGCTGTATTTGCAAAATACTCAGTCTTGTCCAAAAGAGCGAAGATAGATTCACAGAGGAATCCATTAACCCTCTTAGGACCAATAGACGTAAACCCCTTCCTGATTAATGAATATCAAACTTTAATCAAACATTATCAGTCACTCACTTAAATTCACCTCGTAAGACCTTTATGAGACTTATCTTCTAGAAGCAGGTAACTAAATGATAAGCTGAAAATTCAATTATACTACAAATACACACTACACATAATAAGGCTGTGATTCCAGACAGATCTATCAGAAGTGGGAGTGAGTACCTTACAAATACCTTGAGGTTGAAGACTGTGTAATAAAGAGTTAATAAATGAAGATCTGATGTCTACCATGATGTCCTCTGATCTGAAAATTAGTATTCTGAAGTATTGCTTCCTATAGTAAATTGGAAGCTACCCAACTAATATGTTTTCTAATTAATTTGTCCTTTTAAAGTGTGATGACAACAGTGAGCACTTCTGGCTTGCCGTTGCCTTCTGAAGCTCTATTACAAAGAAGGTCAATGACAGTTCTAAATACCTTGGCAGAAGGTTGTGAGTATAGTATTTTTAGAGGAAGCATTTTCAGAGTCGGTTGGAGAAAGATGAATGGTTTTGCTGATTTTGTCTGAAGCAATGTTGATTTACATCGAAAGTGGATTTGGGTTAGATTAGTCTACAACTAACTTTTTAGGCCTCATGAAAACAAACAAGTGAAAAAGATTTGGGTACAAAAATATGTTTTCAAGATCTATGTAATTTAAACGTCTAGGAATTACCTGAATTGGGAACAATAAGGTGACCCCCCAGAGAGTTGAAGGTGCCAAACGCCGTACAGGATGGGTCAGTCTGCCTTGCTAGACTCTGATTCTTCACATTGAGGGCCTCGTTCTCCAACAAGGATTGGGTCATCTGAGGAGACAGCTTTGATGCAAACTCAGAGAGGTCATCTTGGGGGGTGACTGCACCTGAGGTGTTGTAGACTTTGATTTTCAGGTTGGGCAGTGGATCCAGAATTGGAGAGTTAGTCATTGGGATTTTGTCTGAGACATCATGCAAAGCATAGACGGGTCCTCTGTACATGGCTGCAGCCGATGTGAGGTCTGGGGGTACCACCAGGAGATCTGAGTCAGAAAGAGAAAGGAAGTCCATTTGCATTCTCCATTCAGCCTACTTCTATTTAGTCAGGCTCCCCCCTGACACTTTCTGAGCCAAAAACAAATGAACTCAGTCAATATTAGAGATGTATAGACTCTAAGGTTCTGTTGAAAACAGGGCAATGAGATTACTGTGATCCATTTTATTATTGGCTACAAACAAAGAGACAAGTTAATTCTAAATTTTGCTTTCAAGTCTACTCATTGCCCCTACGGTATTTATCTATTTCAACAGACTGGATTTCAAGACAGTGATCCCCACTCAGTGACTTAGGTAATAGTTTGCCTTGTCTATACTGGATTTGAGGTCATCCATCTGTACACCACTCTATTCGTATCAACGCAAGTGGTCTTGTCAAGAGGCCAAAAAAAAAAAAAAGAAAAAGGAGATGTAAGAAATCAGTCAATCAATCTGTGTGGTCTTTTAAAGTGAAAGTTTTTAAAAGTATGACAGAGAAAACTGTTAAGAAAAAAAAACGATTTGTGCACCTTGCCTCCTCTGGTTGGGTATATGAATGAAGTCAACAGGATAATGAATAAAACAGACCCAAATCCATGTCTTCATGGAGCTTATGTTCGAGCCGAACAACATGACCTGAACGTCACTGATTCTGACACCACACGGGGAGGCTGCTGACATGCCTAAACCGCAGGTGTGAAGTGCAATGTTAACTGACCTTGTCTCGCTGCCTTGATGTTCACAGGCTGGAAGCCTCCATTGAGTGCCGAGGAGTCAATGATATCAGACTCAAAGTCGCGATGGTTCTTGCGATACACAAATAGGGCCACCACTACAGAAATGGCCAGGCAAACTATCACGGCTATCACAATGCCGACATACAGAGCAACATCATCTGAGTCAGGAGCAGCTGGGGAGGACAAGGAAACATCAGACCAACTGCTTAGAGAAATTTCCCACAGTACACATCCATATTGCTGTAATTTTTTCAGACAGTTATTGCCTTTTTTTATAGGTTAATTTCAAATCTATTTCAAAAGCTGTATAAAACGACTGTGGCCTTTCAGTGGAAAATTATCTCTGATTTCTTTTTCTTTCTCACTCTGCATCTATTCACCCACTAATCTATCTTAAATTGGGCAGCATAACAGACCATTTATTAGAAGGCATAAAAAGAAACTGGAACTGAAACCATCCCAACCCACAGGGAAAAAAACAAAGTTCATTACCAGTTTCAGGTGAAAAAGTTTGGAAGGCTGCTTTGAATTCACTGATATTTCCCCAAAAACATAAACATAAATACTGTTAGAAATATCTGGCATGTCCTGAATCTGTGTATTTATTGAACTAGAATATTTTTCTAAGTATCATTCCAAGTCATAAAATCACTTTCCGTAACAGTCTTCTCACTTTCCCCTAAATCAAGGAAGGGGTGGCTGGGAATGGTGTACGTAACTAAGCAAAACAAATATTAGAAGCAAACATGTTGGGTTTAAAAGGTGTACTTTCAGAAGACCCAGATCTGGGAAGCAGAGGTCAATGCCGATAACTCCAGGCTTTTGATATGGATTCGGTATTACCTCTGAGAACCGTGAGCTTCTCATGGTCACTGGTCAGAGATTTACATTTGAGCTACTCGTTACTGAATCAAATATGTCTAGATGGTGCACTGAGTACCATAAAGGCCTGGTTCAGTGATCAAAAAGGTCAGACTACCCCAGAAGGCAATTAAGCATTTGACCAACACAGTGTGCAGTCAGTTGGGGGTCTGTTTCTGGGTAAAGCCAGAGGAAAATGCCTGTAAATGTTGCATATTGCCTTGGTGGTATAGAACATGCTTCGATCCAACCCCAAAAGGTGATAGAAGCTGATAAATGAAAAAAAACGAACAAGATGGAACCTTTCCAAGAACTCCACAGGCACCTTTAAGTCTGTTTTTAGTTTTGTGTGACCCACAAACATTTTCAGCAAAGTTAACCAAAGCTTTTCCAATCACTGTAAAAGAGGAGATTAGACTGGTATTTCAGGGGGTCAAGAACAGCCTTTTTCTGCTCTATTTTATATACACATGCATTTTGGGGGCAGGGAATTTTCAGATATCTAAGTCCCAGGGCCTCCTAAGAGTTGAGGAGCCGTGATTCTGTCCTAAGACACACAGCCACATAGTGGGCAAATGACTCGTCATGCAGATTGCCAATGGCTCACCCAAACTTTGGGGTCTTTGACATGTTTCTTTGACACATGGACAGTATAAAGGAATTCCCTGTTGGCTACTGCTCCATCTCTTTTGGCATTTTGTGTTTAAATGCACTGTATGTGAGAGGTTTTGGGTTTTTTTTGGGGGGGGGGTTGTTTGTTTGTTTGTTTACTATTATCTTTCCCAAAGTTTCCAGAATATCCGCTTTCCCATCCATCATGTCGATATCAACAGATCTTTTCAGAATCCCAATGACAGCTCAAACCCTCCCGATTGCGTGAGCACTGCTTTCTGAGCCCGGACCGCACTGTGCAGCTGGGCAGTATTCGAGCCCCTGCTGCAGCCTTCTCAACTCCAGCCAGAATATTCTATCTAAATCCTTATGGTTTTACTTTACCAGGCTGTAATTACTTCCCCAACCTGAATGTTTCCTAACTCAACAGATCTGCCTTTTCTCACCCCTTTACTATTTAGCGTCGGAACCGGGCCTGTTATTAGATCAGCATATTTCATGATATGGTTTGTCAGCTATTAGGATTGAATGGCAGACTGATAGATTGGAAAGCTGGCGGTGGCTTAAAATGACCCTCCTTTCCTCTCTTCGGCAGTGAAAATCTAATTTGTTTTTCATGTTAGAATATATTAGGCGCCTATTTCCTGTGTGCACATCTGTGATCCAAAGAAAGGTAAACTTGAACTGGGGGCAATCACGTTAAATGATTATTCAGGAACATAAAAACCAAACATCAAACTTACAAGAAAATCCATATTCATTCTGGGTTCTCTGTTCAGTTGAAATAGGATAAAGGAAACCTTGAAAGGAACAAAAAATGAAACAAAAATGGGAACAAAATCAAATTAATGAGGGAAACAAAATAAGAAGCATGAAAAATGGTTTAATTAAAAGAAAAGGAAAAGAAACCTGTGGTCCTTTAAGATTCTGGTTCAGTACAGAATTATGATTTCGCATCTCCTGTCTGCTCTGGAGCCTCACCAAGAATTAATAAGTAGGCAGATTGAATTTCAGAGCAAAACTGGTCTCGAGTCACTAACTTTGGAGTGCTTAAAGTCTTTCTTTTATTGAGCATAAACTCTAATGGATCTAATTTATTTCAGACATCAAGGGTCATTAGCATAAGGAAAATCTTTTTTCCTTATCCCTGCCATATGCTTTAATTCCCAGGACATATTCAGCAAGGCTCTAAGCAGTTTTTTTCTTTTTTATTTAATCATAACAGCTTGCTCTTGGTCTAAAAGAACTAAAGGAGACCTGTCATCATTGGTCAAAGGTTAAATACCCATTTACTGAGCTGAACGGAGACCACCCTTCTTCCCTCCATCTCAAAATCACTTTTTGGAATTTTGGTTGTTTCTTGTCCCTCCATTTAAAAGGAATCCAATAGGTTCTGCCTAGGGACTGAGCAGTTTGTCAATGCAATGGAAACTGGATGCTTTTTATTTGAAATCATTCAAAAATCAATAGGGCCTAGAGGTTATAAGGTTATTTTAGGGCTTCAGAGGAATAGTATAAATTGAGAGAAATAAAAACCTCATCTTAACAATAAATGCAGAGATAACACTAGCGGTTTTATTTTTCTTTCTTTTTAATATATGGCAAGGTAGGAAAGATGATGATGATGATGATGATGATGATAAAAATAATGTCAAGAAGAAGACTGGGAGAAAACATTTAAAAATGTGGAATACAAATTTTTGAAATGAAAAATCTATAAAAAATTTAAAAGTGTAACTTATAACTGGCATCCCGAGTTTCCTAATATTTAATATTCTGCAACATACAAATGGATCAAATGATACAGTACCACTGGATTAATCAAATCAAGATGAGTAAGAATCATATGAATTAAACTTTCCTGGTCATACTCAAGGACAAAAAAAAATGTAGAGAATCTGCAAGAATCACAATTAATTGGTTCAAAATTAAAGGTCTGTCATGCTCTAATACTAAAGGTAACTCTAAATCGTGCCTCAGGTAGATCCTCTGTAGTTTGCAGAACACTCAGTTCTTACAAGCTATTTACCTATTTTGGGGAACTAATTCTGCGGAAACATGCAGTGCTACCTTAATGAAAGAGAGGTTTGCTGTAGCACAGACAAGTTTGCTCTGAATTAATTTTTAATGCTTTATTTTAGAGCAATGATTGCAGCCTCCTACTCAGTTTTATAAATATTATATTCCTTATTCCAGTTGTCTGAGTCCATGTATTAGGTTTGATTTTCATTTTTAAACACTTCTGTCTGGTAATAACCTTTTTCCATTTGTATTCTGTGAACTCAATAAAAGGACATCTGGGACATATACAGGCACTGGAAGAAAGGTGATTTATTTTCAAACCCGAAGACTTCAGACCATACGAGTTCACTGCCAGCAGAAGAGATAAGGTGACTGGTGTCGCCACTCTGGTAGGGAGGGTGTTAAGTAGAGGGATGTCAAAAGATTCATTTGTTGCAGGTTAGAAGGCCTGGAAGCTAGTGTAAAATAGGACATCTGGGGTTGGTCTGATGTTCACCTTGAAGATTTTGTTAAGAATCAGCGTGGCCTGCTGGAGTGAGCAGGAGAATTGTATCTTACAGAGGGAGAAGGCTACCTCCAGAGAGATACAACATGGTCGGAAACTTCTCCCTGTGAAGCAGTTCTGGGCATGCCTTGGCTTTTGTCTCCATTTCCCAACAGAATCCCTGTTCTTGACAGGCAGAGCGAGGAATAATAAAAAGGAACGTTATAATTTCGATTTTAATCTCAACTTCTCCATATTCATGTAGATCTACACAACTCAATAAATATTTTGGTGACTTAGGTATTCATCTGAGACTTCTATTTCATTCTAGGCACAGACCTGGAATTCATTCACTCATTCATTCGTCTAACAAATACTTTTGAGCCCATGCCCACGTGTATACACTGGGTTCTATTCTAGGCATGGGGGTGCTCGCTTCAGCAACACATATACTAATATTCTAGGCATGGAGTACCATGACAGACAAGATGGGAAAAGTCCCCGCTTATGCTTTAGTTTAACAGAAAGTAAACAAGTAAAAATAATAAATAAAAACAATTCAAATGCTGAAAAAATTTCTTTTGAAAAATAGAACAAAAGAATGTAACATGACTGGAGATAAAGGGATGAACAACTTAGGAAATCAGGGAGCAATTTTCTTTTGAAATGGGATTTGAGGGGCGCCTGGGTGGCTCAGTCGGTTAAGTGTCCAAGTCTTGATTTCGGCTCAGGTCATGATTTCAGGGTTGTGAGATGGAGCCCTGGGTGTGGAGCTCAAAGCTCAGCAGGGACTCTGCCCCTCCCCCTGCTCTCTCTCTTTCTCTCTCTCAAATAAATAAATCTTTAGAAAAAAATGGGATTTGAGCTGAAACTTGAACAATGAGAAAGAATCAGCCAAGCTGAGATCAGGAGGGAACAATGGTCCAGAGAGGGACAGTAAATGCGGGAGTCCTGACATAAAAATGGAGTGGTGGGAGGGACGTGAGTGAGAGGAAGAGGGAGGAGGCAGGCTCAGAGGGGTGAGGAGCAGCCACACGCAGGCCTGGTGGGCCATGATGCAGCATTTTGATTTTATCCTAAAGGAGACAAAAATCCTGTGATCGAATGTAATTTTGAAAAGAGTGCTTTGGTTTTTCTCTAGATAATGGGGAGCCAAGGGAGCAAAGTGACAGGGTTTTATGGGTGGTTTCTGTGACACATGGCTTGGGAGATGTCTATCAATAGGTCTTTCAATATAGTTGATGAAGTGTTTGCATTTGAGGCCGTTCTAAAATAAAATAGAAATTTAAAAATATGAAAGCCTCGCTGTTAGTTATTCCTCATGGCCGATGAGGCCCAATCTAGCCAAACTCTTATTTTCCTACATGGGGAAATTTAAAACAGACCAGAGTATTAAGTATACTCACTAATGGCTCAACTCCCCAATTTACTCAGTTATGGAAACACTGATAAAGAGTTTTGGAAGGCAACTCTATAAAACTTTTTCCATCCTTTTCAAAACACTTCTACAACTACAGAGCTAAAACATCACTTAGGAGGTTGGGAATCAGAAAAGAAGGGGATTACTGTTCCATCCCCTAAACGAGGGGAACAGAGAATCACTTTTTAGAGTTTGTTTTTACGCTTCTCCATCTGATCCATCTCTCACGGAACAACAGGGGACATTTTCCTCAGCTAATGAGGTGACCCTGCTGGGAGCAGTCCTAGCAATAATGAAAAATAACATCTCTGGCCGAACCCAGTGCAAAATAATTGTTTTTCGTGTCCCAGTCAACAGCCCGGCTCATAAGTTAGGGATTTCAGTTAGCTTTCCTACTACTTGAAAGAAAGCCATCAAAAAAGGCACCAGGGCTCTTGGCCAAGGCGGTGAAACTGAGCTTTTCATTTTTCAGTTTGAATCCTAGCTCTGCTGCTTCCTTAACTGTGAGAGCCTGGTCAAACCGCTTTGCTTTTCTACGTCTCAGTGTTCTAATCCGTGTAAGGGAACACGAGTCTTCACTCCCACAGAACTGAGGAAAGGATAAATGAGATCTGTGAAGGGCTGGTCCATGGAAGCAATCGATAAATGACAACTCTATCAAAAGCATTATGATGCACATTGTAAGTATACGAAGACTCTAGGTTCTTAAGGGATTTTATTTGTAGAGTCAACTCGGCCCATTATTTAAAGAGTGACCTTAGAAAATTCGTTTGAATGTCAGGTTCCTTAGTTATGACAGAGACAAAGAGCCCAGTTTTTCAGAGAAACCATGAGCAATGCACTCTTTTAAATACTGTATAATCTTTCATGCTCTCCTTTGAAAGAGGTTTACGGCCTTTGTGGCTTCTGGCAGCCATAGAGTGGCATGCTTCAGAAGCAAATTTCCAGGGCCAGAGTGCAATTTGATGCTAAAACAGTTTCTCAACCAGAGATGGTGCCGCTTCTAAAGGGGCTGTTTGGAATTGGGGCAGGGGAGGTGTTTTTTTTGGTTGTCCTAATGATTAGGGAGTTGTTTGTGGTACTTAGTGGGTGAGGGCCAAAGATACGGAATGTCCTGCAATTAGAACGATCTAATGGAAGGACCATTGGGAAGAAAACGCACCTCCATTGGTGACGACTTCCAAATCCATGGCTCTTGGACTGCTAGAAGGAGCAAAGGCATGGGGCTCCGGGAAAGATGTAAGACTTGTCCCCCTGGTTGTGAGGCCCTCAATAAGTGCATCTAGGGGAGGCCAGCCCCAGAGTGGGGCTTCTGCTATGGGAAATGCTCATGCCCCATGACCTCCTTTAGGAATTGTTAAAAATAAATGCAAAGTAATTTTAAAGAATGTTTATTTTTCAATGGAGAGATTGTCCTGATCTGGGAGAAAAGGGACTGGAAGAAGTCTGATTGTGCAGAGCCACTTTAAGTGAAGACCGAAATAGTCTGGAAACTGAAGCAAGAGGAGGATGTAATTAAAGAGTTAGTGAAATGCTCCTTATGCTAGAAAACAGCTCACAATTGCTCAAAACAGCATTTGAAGAGGTTATCTAGTTCAATCGTTTTCAGGTGAGGAAACTGAGTCCCAAAGGTGAGAAATGATATTTTAAAGTAACCGAAAGTGTTGCGATTAAAATTTGGTTTCCACCCTCCCATCAATTAAGATGGCATTGTCCGACTCTGGGTGGCCGCATTCAGAACTGTGTGGATTGTCCATGTGGATTGTTAGTCTAACAACGTTCCAGCTGACGGTGGTAAAGTGGGGAAAGGAGTGCCTTTTTCTAATTTCACAGGGTCATCCTTGAGACTGGAGGTGGGGTTGCCCATATTTTTCAGCTGACGTTCCACTATTATAAAAGAGGAGAGCCCATGCCCACGTATCTTAAAAAGGAAAGCAAACTTTCCTTGGTTTTATACTGTAGTAAGTAACATCGAGTTATCCTCAAGTACATGGCTCATAATTGTGCAATAATTGCCTGAACACAGTCTATTTGGTGGGTTTATATTTGGGAACTCTCAGAAACTAAGTCAGGAGCTATACATAAATCTTCATTTCTCCAATACACAGCAACAGTTTTGATTTTTCTAGTCTTTTAAAAATTTTTCTTTTCATGTGAAACAGATAATAGACAATAGCCAAAATTATCATGAACGTATGATTAGCTTTTTAAGAAAGAGAATACAGACTGCTTTTATGCCATAAATACTATTTTAGTAGAAAAAATTATCAAGCAAATATGCTGATGTGAGAAATGCGTGAACCTCTACATATCACTGGATGGGTTTAAATTCCTCAAAATCAAGTCTATGCCCTTCCTAACTCACAAACTCCCAGGAGTTAAAACAGATCATTGATTAGAATTTTCTATTCTAACCCCTTTCTGTCTGTCTGCAGACTAAGGAGCCAGAGCATAGAGCTGTGAAGGGACTTGCCTAACATCACAAAGCTGGTGAACCAGCAACGCAAGGGTCAGATCCCAGTTCTCTGGCTACAGCCTCAACGGTATATGTAAGTACGGTGTGGGCAGTAATTAGTACATTTAAATGAGGAGCGACAAGGCTATAATAGAAAAGGACTTGATATGTTCATGGCTTAATTTGCAATTTGGTTATTGAATGAGGTAAAGCTAATTATTTCAACTATAAAACACCTCTTCATTGGAAACGTTATCATTGATATTCATGAGAAAGCTAAAAGAAGAGATTTTCCTGCTTGAACGAAACAGCTTCCAAACAGCATCTTTTGTTTCAAGTGTGGGGCAAGCAAAGAGGGACGCTGAACTTGGGAGTTTCTACTCTGAAGTAACTGGAGAGCCATGCTGGAATGATGTATCATAAATGTATGATAATCGCATTGTATTTGGCACAAAATGTTACAAAAAATAAATATTTAAAAGAGAAACATCATTCCTTTCAAGAAAGATGCCAACAGGAAAAAAGGAATAAACACCAATAATTGCAGGGACACTACACATTGGAAGAAAATCATATTGTAGAGCAATAAAAGCTGACAACCATTTGCTTCCAGCCTCCAAGAGCCCACAGGAAAAAAGGCTTACTATACCACGAGCCAGATTTGGGTTCTTAGTTGGCTCTCATATTAACTTGTGGGCTGTTTCAATTCTATGCCTCAGTTTCTTTCTTTGCAAAATAGGGTTCTTAGTGGAGGATTAGCAAAAGTTCTACTTATAAGGTTATTTTTTGTGTATTTTGAGTTTAATTATATTGAAACAAGTCATTTTGCTTTAGGCTGGCCAGCAGATCATAGCAGATTGGAGTCAGAAGCAACTTACGCCAGGACTTAAAGTCAGTATGTTAGATGGAAAGTGAACAAAATTAAAAATTAGTTCTGAAATTCCTTTAAGTGAAAACATACATGATAGAGTAATTTTTTTAATTTAATGAATCAATAATTTTTATGCCCTTCAAAGTTTGAGAACCCCTAAGGCAGATTTAAGGAACACCTATAAGGAAAGTCTAGATGTACTTATCCAAGAATTAAAACTCTTTCTTCACATTTGCTATGGAATCTCTAGTCAAAAGGGAGGTGGGTGGAGTTTTATAAGGTGTTCCTGCTTGCCCTCAAGGTTTACTCAATATATTTCAATACAGAGCTGCTTCTATTACCTTAATACATGTAAATAGATTTTATGATACTGTGAGGATTAAATAGAGGATTAATTTGTATCTTATATGTGGGCTAGTATGTAAGTTATAAATATAACTCAATTATAGTTTATAAGAGCATTAGGTCTGTTCTATAAAAGTGCATGTTTTTAAATAATCAAGTTTCTGGTTAGTTTTAGCATATTTATGCTTCTGAAGTTTACCAAACCACTTCATAAGATTTGTCCTTATTTTTATGATCCTAGCATTAGAAAAATCTCTATTCCCCATGCATTTTCCCCTCTCCTTGACCCGGCTACTCGATCTTTCTTTTTGCTGGTGACTTGACATACAGCCAAAATATGTGATTTTTCTCACATTTCTTCCGATGCAAATGCTCTTATTAAAAATCTCAAGGGCCATTCAAAATAAACGTGTCCAGATTTTGTTTTCTTCCTTTTAGGTTGGTTCTTATCTAGCAAGCCCATCAGGACCGCACTAATGATGTCAAAGGTCAGGTCTGTCAAAGACACTCATGGTCATTTATTATAATTTACCACTCTTCTGAGGGCTTATTTATTGACAGGGGCTTAAGGAACTCCAAATAAATGAATACATAAATCCTAGGACATGACAACAAAAATTGAAAAGAACATTTGCTTATCACTGATGTCAGTTATCTAAATTGCCATGGTCATCCCCCATCCCCCAGCATCACAGGACAGTGGGCCACGCCTCACAAAATTCATCCACAGCCCATTCCTATGGTAACAGCCGCGCCCTTCTGAACATGAACAGCGGGGAATTAACATCCCAGGATGTAAAGGTTTTCTCTCATGACTCACAGTGGATGAAGAAGGAACGTCTGAAATTTCACCCAACAGTTGAGTCAGATCAAACCTGCAGATCAGCTGCCTAAGTGTTTCTAATGCAGTAGACTCTCTCCTCATCAATGCTCCTGAAGAATAATACACTATCAAATTCAACAGCAATGATACTGTAATTCATGGTGATGAAGATGCCTGACAGAAAAAGTAAAAGGAGGAAGCGTGCTGAAGCCGAGGCTGGTCTGTAGGATACCATCACCCTAGCAGCTGGGGTTTTAGGCAAAAGGAATACTTAAGCAAAAGCGCTGGCCCGGCAGGGACGTGACCTTGGAGGAGTCTCGGCTTTGCTGTGGTTGTGGAAGTTGGGACCCTTCTTGATTCCCTTGGAGTTTCCTTTCCATCCTAGAAGCTGAAGACTTTGCCCTTGTCCTCTCGCACTGATTTGCTTGGGGCCCCCATAGGTGTTCGGCAGGTTTCTGTGGGCTAAACTTTCTAACCACATCCCTGCTTTCAAAAACAGGAAAATGTTTTAGCAGAAGGGAAAGACGCTAAAGCAAACCGCACTTACTACACCGGAGGCGGCAGAGCACCGTGTTGGGCAGCCAGAATATTTAGAGAATATTTATTTGCCAGCTGGGACACCACGCATAGCAAGGATGATACAAACACAGCTATGACATCAGCTTCTTCCAAACTGTAGATAAAAGCACTCACTGTCTGACACTCACAATTACTCTTTCCTATCAAACTGCTGTGCTGACAAGAATCTCACTGGAAACTGACTAGCACCTTCTCAAATGCCTACCAGGCGGTTATAAACACATCATTCTCAAGTCAAGAAAAGACTATTTGTAAAGGTAAATTATTTTCCCACATTAAACAAACGTAGTATTCCAGGGGTCCTGGTATGCAGTGTGTCCACACCACAATTTACACAGAGTTCTGCCACTTCCTCTGTACGTGAGAATTAATGGAAGCGCTGTGTGACATGTAAATTTTTTAATGAGTAGAAAGTGCTAAATTTGCAGACTGCATAACATTTTAATTTCCCAAAGTCAGGAAGTTCACTGATGCAGACACAATTCCAGGCAGTTCTTACTTGTAAATTGTTATTTTTAATTTGTCTACTGTGGCATAAACCCTCTTCAGCAAGAAGGAATTCTAAATTCAGATCTGAACTGTGACACACCCCTATGTGGGACTCTAATCTTTGAATGGTATTAAAAAGTAAAGTCCAGAGGAATGGCTGCAGTCATGTAATAATCCGAGTATATTCATAAATACATATGAAACACCAGTTCTGGACCAAGCTATGTATATAGTTTTGGATTGCTGTTTTCTAAAGGAAGAGGGAAGCATGGATTAAACCATTATATGCCAACCATGACAAAGTAGATCTTACCAGAAATTCATTATAGAGATTGTAAAAGTTAAGAGTTATTAGGTCTTGGTAGTATCATAGTATTTCAACATAAAATGTAAACATGGTTATTGGCTTAGCATTTTGGGGGATTTTCAAGTGCTTTTTTCTTCTTCTGTATCTCTTTTTCTCTGTGTCCAGTTTCTCTCCATCTCTCTCCTCCCTGCCGCCTTTTCTCTCCCTCTCTCTGTGCTTGGAACCATTTTATGGAAATCCAATTTCAAAATTGTATTGTAGAACCAGGGGCTGCTTTTATATACTTTTAGAAATGATATAAAGAAACCTAAATGGGCAGACAGCATAACGGACTTTCCAATACTGCCTTCTGAATAAGATACACTATTCTGTAGTATTATTAAGTAAAAACAGGGAAATCCATTAAGTTTCTCATATCAGGCATGTGTGTTTAGTTATTTTCAATAGTAAAAAATGTCCCAAGTTATCTACCCTTTCTTTTTGGATGCAATCCATACCATTTAACATACCTAAGGTGTCCAGTTTTTTTATTCTTTAATTTTTATTTATTTTTTAAAATTAACAATGTGCTTATAAACCAAAAAGGTCCAACTTCATTCTGGGACAATAATTGACTCTGATGTCTTCTTTAATAATGCATTACCGTGAAATAACACAACTTTTTGAAGTTCTTAATTTGAATGTAGGGTCTCCAGTGTGGGAACTACTTTTTCAGGCCAATGAGCATATATCCAGTGTAACATATACATGATATATTTCATACTTCAGTATCAACTAATGTGTATGGATGGCCTAAAAAATTTAGTGGAGCTTCTGAAATTGCTTAAAGACCATGCCCTTGTTTCACAAATGAAATTACACAGCATCTCGTAATGAATCCAATTCATCAGTTTAAGAATAAGTGTGCTTGCAAGGACAGAGTGATATGTGTATAATAGGCAACTGGGAAATAATGCAAAACTATAACTCAGTTCCAAATCCCCATGTCTTTGAAATCCTTTTATATATACCCTTGATTTACTGGTTGTAAGTAACTCTTGCCACCCCAGGGTTTCTATACAACTAGGGGTTATGCAAATCTTTTATGCAAATACTTTTTTGGTAATCAAATTTTAATCAAATCTAATTTGAATTAATGGGACCAATTTTCTAGGACAAGTCATTGATATCGCTATTTCTCAAATCCCAAGATTCCTGCTTCCAAGATCATACAGTTGTTCTAGCCAATCTTCAACATCTCTTTTTTAGAAAGTCATTTACAATATGAACATAATGAAAAGCCAAGTATAAAGAACACAGTGAATAAAAAGCATATTGAGAAAGAAAGAAATTACTTGCAATCTCACTGGTCAAAAATAAATGCATATGTTTCATTCATCTTTTTCCTAAGCTTACTTTTACATAGTTATGACTAAATGCATTTGTAAGTCCATATTCTGCTTTTCCATGTTAAACCATCAAAAACATTTTAGTGGCTGTATGATATTCCACCTTATGTAAGTGCCATATTATTATTTAACCACTGCTCTAATACTGGATTTTCAGGTTTCGCATTTTTTTTACAGTAAATTATAAAGAATGTAAAGCATATTTAGCATATATCTTCTTAGGTATTTAGATTAATTTCTTAAAATTTATTCATTAAAGTAGGATTACTGGACCAAAGGATATAAACAATTTTGAAGCCCTTAACTAATATTGTCAAATTGCTTCCCCAAATAATTGGAAAAAGTTGCATTCCCATTAGCAAAATACAAGAGACTTCACTTTGCACATTTGCTAAAATTTAGCATTATTATACCTTTAAAATATCCAATCATCTTGTAAGAAACCCTCGAAGATTTTGATGAAAAATTTCATTTGACATTGGGGAACCACATATTTTCTAAAGTGTTTGAAACACAAAACTGCAAGTGTGGTAAAAAATTTAGAAAATTTTTGATTACTTACTATGTAGAAAATTAAATATTCTAAAAACTATAGAGTCTAAGAAAAACAAACACCTAAATTAAAACTATGAGCAATACCAATCTCTGGTATGTGTTGTTTAGGCATAATGGGAGATGAAGCTGAATTAATAATGGCCTAATTAGACAGTCAAAGCTATTTTAAAATAAAGTTTGCACTATACTGTTAAGTTCCACTTTCTAGGTTTCAATCTTTCTCTATAATTATGGATTTAAGTACGTCTCTCCTAAACAGTATCAAATGGGATTTTTTTACTACAACTTTCAATTTTGAACCTCTTTTAACAGGTAAATTTAATTCATTTACATTGTTACCCCTGACATATGATGATCCTTTGTCTATACCATCTTTCTTTTTTTTTTAATTTTTATTTATTTGACAGAGAGAGAGACAGTGAGAGAGGGAACACAAGCAGGGGGAGAGGGAGAGGGAGAGGCAGGCCTCCCGCAGAGCAGGGAGCCCGACGCGGGGCTCGATCCCAGGACCCCAGGATCATGACCTGAGCCGAAGGCAGACGCTTAATGACTGAGCCACGCAGGCGCCCCTGTCTATACCATCTTAACTATTGTTTTCATTTACTATGGTTTTTTTGTTGTTGTTGTTCCTTTCCTGCCCTTAAAAATCTTATTTTGAATTTATACACCCACCTTTTATGTGTGTAGTTAGGCTTACTATTTTAATTGGTAAACTTGAATCAATGGAATTGAATGAAAATAGTGTTATTTTTTTTACTGAACACTATACGGAAATTAGAAAAATTTAACTCAGATCACACTTTCCCATATTCCGTGTTAAGGTTGTCAATAATTTACTTCCATCTTTATTTTCTGTCTCTTCATTGGTCTCTCTCTTTTTTTTAAAGAATCAATTTTTATTTTATATTTTTAGTAGTTTACTCAGTGAGAGTTTGTGAATTGTAAGCCCTCTCCATTTCAATTGTCTGAAAATCTTTTAAATTTTGCTCTCTTGAGCAAATTTGGATATTCTCCTTCTCTTCTACATGTGTTTTAACCTCCCTTTTATATAATCACTTACTTTATCTTTCTTCCCTTAGTCTAAGAAGTTTCATGGGATCAACATTCCAGTTGACTAATTTTCCCTTCAGCTGTATCCAAAGTTGTCTCTGATTTGATTTTTAACCTCCCACTGAGTTTTAACTTTCAATTGTTTACCTTTCTAGGCATTCATTTGATTTTTCCCCAAATCTGTCTATCCTTTTTAGAATATTCTATTCTTGCATTTGTGCTTATATATCTTTTAAAAATACAGTTTGTCTTTTTACTTTTAGTAAATAGTCTCACTCAGATTGCTCTGAGTCCATGTTATGAGAGTGCTAAGTAACTCACTCACTGTGTTGTGCACTCTCTCTTGCAGCAGACTGTTCCCTTGGGTGATGTGAAACCGTATTGTAATCTCATTTCCAGGAGTGGGCTATTTTTGTCAGAGACCAATGCACTTGGGTTGTGGAAAGAACTCAAGAGAATGGCTTGTTATTTGCTTCTGCTGGTACCCTAGAAGTTTCAGCAACTATGTTAATTACATATCTTTTGTTTTTTTATTCCCTTAGTACTGTATTTTAGACTCCATAGCAGATCTGGGTGTAGGACTGTGGTTTTATTATAGGTTTTATTTAAGTGAAGATTTCATTTTTATTTTCTCTGTCATGAATTTTCCTGTGGCTTCCCTGGGCTGGTGGGTAAAAATTTTCTATTCAAAGGGCTTTATTCAAAGGGCTCTAGATTTCAACTCTCGGCCTCAGGCTTGTGCAAATTCTGGGTCTCGGCCTCTATGCCAAAACAAAACCTCTAACTCCCAATCCCTAGGATTTACATCCATGGCCAATGCCCCTCTGGATTATTCTGGTATCCACTCATGCAGTTACCTCTCTAGTTTTGAGTTCCTATTTTATTTTGATGATTTGAGGATTTCTCTATCTTTCAAACTTGACTCATTCTTTCTCAGACACACATATACACACACTCCATACATGTGCATATGTATATTTTTTAAGTTTTAATATTTTACCCAATATTTCTGCATATTTTGAGTCAAAGTTATTTGTATTGAGGGAGGTGGTTAAGGAAGGAATGTGCCTGAATATGACTGTTTTGAACACATTACTGAATAAGAATTGACAGTAATATGCTCTACATATTTCACATTGTATTGCTCTTAAGTATCAATTTGGCTTTTAAAATATACTACACTACATTGTCTAGGTTTCTGAATGCTACTTACCCCTATTATAAACTCTGAATTTCTCCTACCTAGCAGCATGTCTACATTTATATCAGAGTCATTTGTATACAATTTCAACTAGGAATACAATTTCAGAGGTATAGCATACTTGGTTCAATGGTAACTAGCTTTATTTTGAGATAAACGTTGCAATGTTGATGAAAGACTATTAATGCCTCAAAGACACTAATTCTCCTAAAGTAAATAAACATTAAATGATAATTCTTAATTGTCAATTGCAACTTTCTGGCTGTCTTTTTTACCTCCAATCTATTTCTTTTTTTTTTTTTTTAAGATTTTATTTCTTTGACAGAGAGAGACACAGAGAGAGAGGGAACACAAGCAGGGGGAGTGGGAGAGGGAGAAGCAGGCTCCCTGCTGAGCAGGGAGACCGACCCGGGGCTCGATCCCAGGACCCTGGGATCATGACCTGAGTGGAAGGTAGACGCTTAATGACTGAGCCACCCAGGCGCCCCGTCCTCCAATCTATTTCTTAATATACACCTCATCCTTCTTGCAAACTGAGTACTTTCACTACTAGAAAGCCTTTGTTTTCCAAAATAAGGACCAAGAGCAGTATTATTTCTTTGCAAGACTTTGGTGCAATGCTATGCCAGAAATACCCAGCTTACTGGTAAGTAGAAAGTATAACTTTTCACTGTAAAATATTATCATTGCACAGTGCAGCACTATCTCTGTGGTTTTTATCACTGAGGAAATCAATAGCACAGACAATTTTCTGTTGCTCTAGAGTAGATATAGGAGGGCAGATGAAAGAGTTTATTGACTTAGTAGGGCTGTTACTATAGCAAATCAGAATTGTAAAGGGAAATAGCTTTTTAACTGACTGATTTTAATCCAAACACTCAAATGTTTCAGTCTAACAAGAGACTTGATAAAAAATAAACAAACAAAAGAAAAGAACAAAACCCTCTCTTGTAGCCTTGTTCCCTTTCCTGATTTATACAACCACTTCATGTCATCATTACTGACAAATAGCCATACATTAAACAAAAAATTCTATTAGTGTCATAAGAAACAAGCTGGATGCTAAGGGGATGCTATGTCATGAAAGTCTTAATTTGCATATGTCATGTTTGTATTTGACAAATGTCATAATTTAGTAGATGTCATTTTGTGTAACCAATTAAAGGCCGAAAGTTCCATCTTGCAGCATTGTATTTCTTGTTAAATAGGTTGCTTTGGGAATTTTAAAATATGCACAATAGAAGCAATAGTGTTAAATCACCCAAAGTTAAAATACAGTATTGAGAGAGGGAGAGAGGGAGAGAGATGAGGGACAGGGGGGAGAGAGAGAGAGAGAGACTTCAAATATTGTTACTTTTTGATCATATGAATCAATTTGTTCTCCACTAAAAGAAGAATATTAAATTATAAAAATGTTAAAAAAAAAAGAATAACTTGGTGTGTGCTGTTTTTATTTTAATCCTCAACTCAAACTCATGCTTAGAGGAACAAACCCTGTATCTCTGGATTAATGGTTAGGAAAACAGCTATATTCTTTTCATTCTTGCATTTCTAATAGGAACTTGGTGAGATACACAGTAGCAGTCTGAAACTTATAACCAGAAGCTGTGCTTTACACTCAGTAGCTGCCAATTCTCAAAGAAAGCAACATACTGTGGACAGAAAAATAAGCCTGTAGGATTTTTATTCTGTGTCAGCAACGTCATTACTTATTTGTATTTTAAGTAAGGGTTTCTTTTTCAAGGGCCTTGTGTGTATAGACACTGGAAGGGAAACAGAACTTCATAAATGTGGTGAAAGTGAAATATTTTATTCTTAAATGATAAATATAAATACTTCTACACAAATATATGTGGTTCCTTGTGTTCTGCAAGCAATGTTAATATGTTATAATAAATGTCAACATCTCGTGGATCTTAGTTAAGATCCAAAGATAGCATCCACTCATCTCTATAGGTGTGATATCAGAACAATTTTTACTACCTTAATTCATGGTCATGTAAGATGGTAAATTTTGTATATCTTAGGGCTCCTCAAAGGGGTAAGAGTTTGCAAGTATGGAAATCAAACTACCATCTCATTAAGAAAAGCTAAGAAACGAAGTCATGAAAAATGGGGAATATTTAGCCTACTCACCCATTATATTCCCGAGCCAATCTTCTATACTCATTTTTAAAATTTTTGTTTTATTAATATTACTTCCTTTAAACAAATATTAACACAAACCTAGCATTTTCAAGGACTTGTGGAGATGCTCCCACTAAGCATTTGCTGTAAATTGGTAAATCTATCTGCAGGACCGTTTCCTGTGCTTTATATGTATTTCACATTCATGGACATTGGTTCGGTAATGGTCATGAATTAGGAATAAATAGCTTACTTTTTCGAAGTCATGTGATTCTACTCTGAGGAGTTTAGGGTGCCCTTTTATTAATTCAAATAAAACTAAGGAATGGTTCCTTGGTCTGGAAAGAGTGACAGTTTCCCCATGGATATGACTAAATCACTCTTTGCTCATGAGAACACAATATTGTGTATGTCATTTGTTAACTGGACAGTTATTATTCATTCTGGTTCCTGGGGAATTAGTTCTCTCAATTCTGAGACAGAGATAGTATACTGGCATATTACTGCATTTTTTGTTTTGTTCAGAATTATTAATTTCTAATATTTCCAAGAAATCCAAATGGTTAAACCTCAGGCCTCGCACCTGTCTTTTGTTTGTTCAAATTGACTTACTCTGCATGCAAAGCCCATCAGTGCAGTTCTTGGATTGCAAGACGAGGCCATCACAGTCCTTGCCTCCGTTCTTGGGGGCGGGCGCCGTGCACTCCCTCCTGCGCCAGTGCGTGCACTCGGTCCCACAGGTAGACCACTTGCTCCATGAAGTCCACCTGCCGTCCACTGCCACGCACACACACACAAAACCCAGTAGAAGGTCAGAGGGAGAAGCAGCTACTTGAGGGGGGAAGGGAGTAGAGCTCACGTGTAGATAAAACAAAACAAAACTGAAGAAGATGTCCCATCAAGGAGTACTGCATCCATGTCCACTACTGGGAAGTGAGCATGCGCGACATACATCATGAGGGTTCTGTGAACTTTCCTTCCTGGGGGCGTGACTGTGTCCTTACTGACCAAGCCACGGAATCACTTCAAGGGAGACACAGAAACCGAAGTTGTCACCAGGAGCTGGTGAGGACCAGGAGGCACATAAAAGTAGATCATGATGGAGCCTTTTTTTTTTTTCTGTTAGAAGGGAAGCTTTTGGATTTTGCTTTGAGAATTAGGGGACCTCTTTTTAGATCCAAGATTTCTTCATGCATAGTGTCACGTGGGCAGTGCAAGTAAACTTGTGTGTTGATATGGAGAAGAGGTTGGTATAATGGAGAAGAAGACTATCTGTCCACTCACTGACCCATCCTTCCATGCATCCATCCATCCATACCTATCATCTATCTATCTATCTATCTATCTATCATCCATGTCTTAAATACTCTTTTCATTTTACTTTTTTATCCAGGCAGCTTGATTCTGTTGAGCCCTTCTGCAATGCTTTGTTGAAATGACTATGTTATTTTCCATATATTATTTGATAATTCTATTCCATTATTTGATGACATATATATTTCTATTTTTATTTTACAAATAATATTTACATATATTCCTATTTTTTTACTGTGATTCAGTCATTTAGAATTGACTAACTTTCTCCCTAATTTTTGTTGCTGGCTTGTTAGTAATCACAATGATACTGAGCTGATATATCTCTATCTTAAAACACACAACTTAAATTCTAAGTTAAAAAAATACGGTAAATTTCACTAAAGTCACACTTAAAATGCATTCTTTAAAAATTCTTATTTAAATAGGACAAGAATATTAAAAAGCAGTTAAATTAAAAAAATTTCCTGAAATACATAAATAATTATGATTATCTAGAATTCAATATAAAACAATGTCAAACATCATTTATTGAACATCTACTATACATAACATCTTACACTTATATATTCATAGTAATTATATCCATTTTAATAGTCTACATAGTTTAGGAAATCCATAGATTTCATATTCAAATTATTGTGTAAATATATTATGTATAATGTGTATAGAGATATAAACATGCCCATATGAAAAAAATGATGAAAGCATTAATATTTCAATCATCCAGAGTTGGCTATTTAAGCAACTCCCAGCTATTTGGAGAAAAGACATTTGCTTTGACCTAGATCATCCTAAGGTACACACACACACACACACACACACACTTTCATTTCAACTCAAAATGCTCAATGCATTTTTAATTGTAGAAGTCAACACCTAGATAAAATATAGGAGAGTATAAGGTAAAATATTGAAATTCTAAACCTAGCTAAGTGTCAAAATTTGTTACACAAACAAAATCTCCCAAAGGGATACTGTTTGGATATTTGAAAGTGGACACTTAGGAATACAAAATATAGATTATATTTTTCTCCACAGTTCATTCCTCTAACCCATCTCTGATAAACTATCTATTAAAGGATGGATAAGACAAAAAGTAAGCTAAATAAAGAGAAGTAAGGAGACTGTTTCTAAATAACGAAATCACAAAAAAATAAAATACAAATAAATAATGAAATTGACAATGTAACAGCTACCCCAATGGAATGCACTGAATTTATGGATTATTTCAAAATAATTTTAGCTTAACTTTTTAATATATTATATAATTAAGCATTTTAGTTGGTTTTGAGTTTGGCAAATACCACCTTCAATTTGCCTAGGGTAAGAGCTGGTAACAATATGAGACAGCGAAAAATATGCTCAGTGGCAGAGGGATGCAATCTCGCTATAGGTACCACTGTGCCTATAGTGACCAACATGTGCAGATAATAAAGAGCTGACTGTATTGTATTTTCAAAATCCATTAGCCCATGTGTCACAAAGCTTTGCCTTCCTTTTAACTCATTCCAAATGTTTTGTTTGCCCTTGTCCAGAAACTGACATCAAATATCAAATATTTCCATCTAAAACATTTTCTAAATTTTAATTCCAATAATGTCCATGGCTGTCTGAAGATCAAGTGTTGTATTCCTAAAATGTGTGGCTTTCAGTGCTGCCTAAATCCCTTGAATTACAGAGCCTATAATCTTGGCTCCAGCAGTTTTGTTGAGTAATAGAGAACGATCATGTCCCTAAGTGTTTAATCTCCTGTTTTATTCTCTTTTGCATGTTTGGGTAATAAATTTAAGTACTGTTTTGGGGAAAAATACTTGATTTCTCAGCAGTGTAAGCATTGAATGGTATGATAGATATAAATAATGTTTATCACACATTCAGGTCAAGAATAAGGCTTTGTGTACATGCCCTAAAACATATTCCTAGAATGAGAGGACACGTTTGGAATGAGAACGCTGGTTTATTTACCTGGGCATAAGGTGGTACAGGCTATTTTCTGCACACTCTGCCCTTCACAGAAGGCACCACCATTGAGTGGTGCTGGGTTGGTGCAGGTCCTTGTGCGTTTCTGATACCCTCGTCCACAGCGGCTATTACACACAGACCATTCTGTCCAGGTGGACCAGCCACCATTGACTGGAAGGAGGTAAATACAAAATGTGAATTACATGTGTGTTCATGCACACACAGATACACAAACTACACACAACACATAAACAAAAACTCATCTGCTAAGTGACCATAAAAAAAATAAAAAATTTCAAAAATTTCAAAGCTAGAAGAGACCTGGAGCATCATTTCATTCAAAGTATTATAAAAGAGCAGAAGAATCTAAGCATAGAGATAAATAAAATGAATTACCCCAATTTATTCACCTACTCAGAAAAGTAAACAGAACTGTGTTCTATTTTCCTTTTCTTAAAAATATATATTCCCCTTACCTAGTCAAGCTCCAAAAATTATTTTTGACAGCTTATCGCAAATAATAAATGTTTACATCCTTATGCCAAGGCTGCAAGTGGATCTGAAGCGTGAGAACTGAATAAAATCATGTAGCTTTTTCTTAATAGCAGATGACTGATCAGTTTTCTTTAGCATATGTAAACTTTACAACTCTTTAAGGACTTGTAGTCAGTTTCAATAACCCAGTGAACCTGGTTAAAAAATAAAGTCTTGATATTGCTAGATTTTAAACTAATCGAGTAGCTATTTGATTGAATTGGCAATTAGTTTATGTAATTGAAATGGACACCCATGCTGTGTGTAAAGGCTCACTATAGTGTTTGATGGAGAGTTCAGGATAGGTATGACTATAAAACCTACATTCTGATGCTATGTTCACTATTCATCTTTGGAGATCTCCTTCTAGAAAATACTCTGATATATTTTAATACTTACATTATGTGAGTTGAGATTCAATTATTGTAATTAAGCATTTGCTTGCTGGTAGTTAAAACGTGACACAACGAGAATGAGTGTCTGCCTCCTGATCATAAAGAAGAGGGCTAGACATTCGGGCAGCACACACCTTCTAGGTGCACCTCAAATGCCCGACATCTCCTCTTCTAGAAACCTATGCAATGCGAAATCATCATGAATGTGTTATATATACAGACACAGACAAGAGTGCTTTTGCATCGCAGTTATTTTCTATATAAAGATAAATACTTGTAAACAACTATAATGTTCAACAATAGGAAAATGGTAAAGTAGATACCTGTTCATGTGATTGACACGTAGGCAGCCTTTAGAAATGGTGCTAGAGAAGTCTATTTAATAATATATGACTATTTCAGCATTATGTTTAAAGTAAAAATATATTTATATCCCCTTATTTTAAAATCTTATCTATGCATAGAAAATGCCAGTAGTATGCATATCAACCTTTTTGAAAGCTATTTTTGAATGACAAGATGATAGGATTATGGGCATTTTCTTTTTTGACCTTTTCTGTGTTTCCCTAACTTTCTAGAACGGATATGTATTTGCAATCCACAAATGGATACTAACAAAAATAAATATACACAACAGACTCGAAAACGAAATACTCATTAGATGTATATGTTTTGCTGTGGGTTTCTGGTGAGCCTCATCTAGGAGCCTTGGACAACTGACTTTATGGGGCCATGAAAAGGACAAAAGATGGTTGATAGGTTGAGTTTCATTCAGTGTTCCAAAAAGCAACTTAACCTGCTCAGCTTTACAAAACCAGATGTCGTGGAATTGTCAGTATAAATTGCTCACTAGCATACCTGCAGGCCAATATTGGGGGTTATACTATATGTGTACTGCTCTGGTAGGATTTTAACGAGAAATGAATAATCATAAACTTCTAGAGAAAAAAAAAAAAAGAATGAGAAAGTCCCAGACTTATTCTCTCATTCTACAGAGAAGGAGACACGGGCTCCCAGCATCCTGGTCGAGTGACCCATGAAGGTCAGTTAGTGGGAGAACTAGTCTGAGAGCACAAGCTTCCTGACCCCTAGTCCAATGCTGCTTTCTGAACTCAACATGCTCAAGTTCCTTGTGTTTGAGTCTTTCTAGAAACAATGTTCAGCTTGTATTTATAGATACTGAAAGCATGCTATACATAGGAAAAGAGATTTGCATGTATATTAAACATGTATATAATGCATACGCAGAGAGTCTGTCCTCATTATTTATCTATGATTACTACGTGCTGTGATGTGCTCCGTTTCTCTTCTGCCCTTGAAATGATGTTAATCAAGCCCTTCAGCCACTTTAGGAAAAGACAAAAAGAGGATCATTTCATTGTGACTGGAGAGAGGCAACTGCTTACAATTTAACGGAGCCATTATCTTGACGAGGAAATTCAGGCTCAGAGTACTCAGAGGATTAAAAAATAGTCTGTATCTGTCTTGTAATGGACACGAGAGGTTTAAAGCGTCCCCATATTCAGCCTTTGGAACATCACAGTGGCTCCTGTTTCTCATAACTCCTTGCAGCACAAGGACCTCCATCCGAAGGGCACTATCGGCTGTAAGTACCACGAGCCAGATACTTGCCAATAGCGACCCCTGCTTCCCAGTCACCCAGACCCAAAGGCCCCTGGAATGGCCTTTGACACCAACGCAGCCACGAGGAGCTTCCTTAAGTTCCAAGTGGGTCGTGTGACCCAGGCATCTCAGGTAAGAGGGGCATACCCTCAAAATACTTCCCAGGTTGTTAGGTTACCTCTGGTACAAGAAATCATCAAGAATATGAGGGCCTCTGTATGTCCGACATCGTGAGAAATGCACAGACAGACAGAGGGGTCTCTCCATCTATAACGGAGCTTACCGCACAGCTGGGGAAATGAAACTACCCATAGAATGCCTGGGAGACAACTGAGCGCTAAAGCGCGCAGAGAAATAAAAGCATCCCACGATACAGCAAAATTGGGAGCGGGACTGTTGAGTATTTCTGGAGAAAGGATAGGCCCCGTCGGAGATGAGCTGGACTAGAAAGGACCAGAGACTTGGGAGGGAAGCTTCCGGAAGAAATCATCATGTTGAACCTTGCCACGTGGTTAGGATGAGGGCCACGGGGATAGCAGTGCTTGCCTTCACTCTAAGTCTCCCTGAGGGAGAGTGTGAAGCAAATTCCAGGAAGTCAATGTTGCTCTGATGTGTTTGGGGAACAGGTCAGCTCGTTTACCTGACTGAGCCAAGGCCCACAGAAGGATGAGCAGGCTGACTCAAGCATCTCCATCTCCAAACTCACTCTGGCTCTGGGTGGTCTGGGGGTATGGAGAGGGGAGGGCTTAGAGAGGCAGGGACATCTGCTGGCTCTGGGGGAAGCAGGTAAACCTCACTGTCGGAGCCCAAAGCTGGGAGAGAGTGGCAATGAGGACTGCCAAGGGGCCTCTCCGGGATGTTTTAAATTAAAATGAGGAACGGTAGTTTGACATGAACTAGACTGAGACTCGGACAGCTCACTCACCATAGACTATGACAGCTGCAGTCGTGCTTTTCCTCTTGGCAACGATGTTTTTGGCAACACAAGTATAGTTTGCAGTATCTGAGAGGCGGGCCTGCTTTATGATGAGGTTGTGATCAATGGTAATATAAAAATTCCGATCTTCAACGGGATCAATTATGTCTTCATTTTTCAACCATTCCACCTAAAGATGCACAAGAGAAATAGATAAATCCCCAGTATGGATCCTTCCATGGCAGTTTGTCCTAACTTGAGCTTTATCATTTGTATAACATTGCTTCATGCTCTGAGCTTCTGCAAACCGAGAGGAAGTAACTTTCTGAGGTCATGTTAAGTATCACTCAACCTGCCAAACAGGCTGATTCTGTCTGTACTCCGTTATTCTCAAATGTCAATGAACCAATTGGGAAATATAGTGTTCGAATTGTGTTCACTTCGCCCTGCGGGCAGGAACAGGGAATGCGCACTGCCAAGTTCAGAACCCAATCAGAAATAAGGGGCTAAGCATTTCAAACTCAACTCAAACCTTTTGCTGTTCGATTTGTTTACTCTTGGCAACTTACTCGCTGCTTTTCACAAAAGAACGTAAAGACTATTAAAAAAAGCTCAAAAGGCATCTTAGACCTCATGTAGCTCTAATAAACCCACATTTGGATGATTTACGGGTAACCTTGCTGAAACATATGGATTAAATTTCCCCCAAAATGCACTTACATTAAAATGTAGCAAACACGTATTTGGAGATGCACTTAAGCCAAAATACTTGGAGAAAAAAAGGTTTTGTATCAACTTTCAAGATAATACAAATACATCATACTCAAAGCTTTCTTTCTGTGGATCACTAGCATCAAACCTTTGACTCATGGTTTGCTTCTGGGAAGCCTGACCTAATACATGACTGTTCAAAACTACTGAACTAGTTTTTCCATGTAAGTAACATCAATTTTGCAACAGCAATGTTATCCTTTCAGATTGAAAGTTGGGAGATATAGCTATATAAGCTTTCCTTATGGAGGATAAATTATTTCTTGTTCTATAAATTGCTGTTGCTTCTTCTTCTTTTTTTTTTTTCTATGCACAGGTTTTTCCATAAAGCAAAACAACATTGGTATTTGCCACACTTAAACTTTTCTTTTATAGCGATGGGATAATGGATACAAGTAATCTTTAGCAGTAGAGTGTCAACAGTGTTGCCGTTTTCAAAATCTTAAGGAGTTTGGCACCGCAAGAGGTCTGGAAATTAATCTCTAAATCTGTCAGTGGGTTTGACATGGTACAGCTCTAAATTACATCCAACATAGGGACTCTAAAATAATGCTCCTCTAATCCTTAGAAGAAGGGCCACAATTTAAAGGGAACAACAAAACCCAACGACAACCCTGAAATAAATGTATGAGGATGTAGATAAGAGCAATATTTGTAGTGATATGAATTTTGAAATGGCAAAACGTTCTTGGTATTTACACTACGGTAGTAAGAAACAGAATGGAATCCATCTAAAACAGTGGAGTTTGAAAACATGCATTTTGTTTCCAACTACAGACAGCACATTCAGTCGGGGCCATGCTTGGATATATCTGATCAGAGAGTCATACTCTCTTGACCTGGATTTTCTCAAAATTTGGCCGTATGTGTATAGTAGTATGATCTCACTAGAAGCGCAAGAGGGAAGGTAGCAAAATTCATACTGCTACAAAGTAGGACAATAATGATCAATTATCATTAATTATCATTGATGATAACTCAAAGTGGACATTAATTTTTTAATCTAATCTTTAGGTAGGCATATCTATGCCATTCTAAAGAAAGCTTTCCACTTATAGAAGGCACTGTTGGGCTCCCCCAAGTTGGTCTTGGATCCACTGTGTGTGTGTGCATGTGTGTGTGTGTGTGTGTGTGAGTGTGCTCTTAGTACTTTCCTTTCAAGGACCCATAATTGCTACTCTTTCCTTGAAAGATGGGTCTCAGACTGCTGGACCCTGCCTGGAAATGCCTAGGGGTTCACAGCTCCCCTGCCCCCCAACCTACCCCCCCTCAGCCATTGTCTCATGGGTGTGGAAATATGCTTTGTATCCAGTTGGGGTCAGAATCCGAGCTGCTACTCTCCAGACTTCCCCTGCGGGATGAGGCTGAAGCTATCTCCTTGAGGTGTCACCTGCATGCCCACACTTACTGGGCTTCTTGTTTTCTGTCTAGCATGCTCCACCCACCTGTAAGGTTCTCTCTCCTATGAATGCTTCCATAAAAAAAACCTCTTGCATTCAAATCTTGGCCTCATGGTTTGTTTCTGGAGAATCCGACCTAACCCATGACTGTTGAAAACTATGGTTTCTTCTACTTAAATCACATCAATTATTAACAGTGATATAATCCTAATCATAAGTGACATTAAGACATCCCAAGGGATATTGCAAACCACTTGTTTATTTGAAAGTTTATTAGATGGAAGAAAAAGAGCGATCTGCACAATTGACAAGATCTAAAAAGACCTCCATGATTATTGGGTAAACCATCTTTACTTTCAAATACATCACTCCACATTTTTCTCAAGTCTCTTGCCAGTGCTGGAGCAGTGACTATGACCTGAGTTTTGAGGGCCCCTGAAGAACCCCAGAAGTACAGAAGTACTGAGGACGCCCTCAGGGTCCTGGGAGGGGGCCACTGCCCTCCTCCCCAACTCTGGCTTTAACCAGAGAAGCTCAGCTTTGCTCTGTCTTCCACACCGGGTTTACTTGTAATGCCTTTGGTTAAAGAAACAGAGGGTTCACTACTGCTTAGAAATAGCCATAGGCATGGAGAGGTGAGCCGTGGGCTCCTCCAGCTTCTGGTAGCTCCCCTACCCTGTTCCCTTCATGCCAGTACTCCCAGCTGCCGCAACGTCCTGCTTTGAGACCACATCTCCACAAGAAGCTCAGGTCATCACTCACCGCCCACACTAGAATCCTCATACTGCTTGGTGCATCCCCATCTCCCGCCCTGCAAAAGTCTCGACAGCCTTCCAAGCTTCTTCGGGAGGCAGCAGCAAAATACTCCAAAATTTCACACTCTTTTTAGATTGTTTTCTTCACTTTTCTTTAACTAAAACCTAGCTCTTCATGATGCTACTTTGTTTTTTTCTGGGGTTCTCTCACGTGGTGGCTGCTTGATTTCCCAAATCCAAATTACAGTGGGCCTGGGGGTGAGTGTCCTCCTTGTTCTGCCCTGTCTATTCTAGACCATTCTCTCCAAACAGCTTTGCTTTGAATCTCATGTCATCAGATTATGTCACCCACTTTCTATATTTTTTGTAGTCATCTACAGACCTCTGTACTCACAGTCATTTTATCCAGCACATTTTCTGTCATAATTTCTAATGATTTTAATAACCCGACAAACATGACACTTTCCAATTTTGGCCTCTCAAGTACACAGCACTCCTTCCTGCCATGATCTTGGTCTCTAAGACACTCACACTTAAAGGCCAAAGACTTTCAAACCTGGCCTCACTGTAGACTAATTTGGACATTCATAATATATCAATTCTACATCCAATCCAGAGAAATTAAATCTAACCTACAGAAACCCTGACTCACCATCAAGACTGTTCTAGCACCCATATTTTTTAAACTCCTCAAGGGGCTGTCACTTACTGCTAGGGTTGAGGAGTACCACTCTAGCTAATTTTCTCTCAAATGAGATCCCTGACAAGAAGTATCTACGTCACCTGGAAGCCTGACAGAAATGCAGAATCTCAGGTCTGCCCAAGTACACTTACTGAATCAAAATGTGCATCTCAACAAGAAATTCAGGGATTTATATGCACATTAAAGTTGGAGAACCACCAGTCTAACTCTTGTCCTTACCATTGATTGTAAACCCTCTGAAACCCAAGTTCAGTTATCACCTCTTTCTACTCTTCCCTATCTTTCTGGTTTACTCCCCCTAGGACCCCTATTTTGACTGCCTTTCACCAGGACCCACAAATCTACTAAACTTCCCAATGTTATCTCTCACCCCTCTCATGTTACCTCTTCTCTCTTCACTACTTTTCAATGGCCATGTCCAAATTCTCAAAATCCCTTGCCTTATATTCTCAGCTCCCCCATCCCTCTCCTTCCTTAAGGCACTAACTTGGCTACTCTTCCCTGACACCACCTTCAGAGACTCGCAGCAGAATGTGGCTGTGCACAGCCATGTTGAGTAGGCTCATCTTAAATTCATGATAACACAATGCAAGGGGGCTCTTAATTCTGCCAAAAAATTGTACTACATTTTCATCATCTGTTCATGGTCCCGTCCTCCTAGACAGCTATTTCACACCTCCTCTCCCCTTAAACACTACCTCCCTCTCTATCCTCACTTTCAGCTGATGACCACGATTTCTCCTTCACTGAAAAAAGTGACAATCACAAGACAGTTTCCACAATTCCCACTACCCACCTCCCCACCCCTATTCTGCACCCTCTCTCTGGTTACTGGTCAGCTGTCCGTGCTCCCACCCATCACCTCTCATTTGTATTCTGTATCCCACTCCCTTGTGCCTGGTCAAGGGCAAGCCCCAGCAATGTTCCTCTCTGTCTCTTAAATCATTAATATTCCCTCTACACAAAATCATTTCCATCAGCCTACAGACATACAAGTATTTTTCACAACTTAAAACCCTCCCCACTCGTTTCTGCCTGTAGTCACCTCCACATTTCTTTGCTCACCTGACAAAAGGCCTTGGAATACTTGTTGATACTTACTCTCTCCATTTCCTGACCTCTTCATGTCTGCTGAAACTATTCTAATGCACATTCAGCTGCACCCTTTCACTCATACTGCTCTTTCCAAAGCCACCAATCACTTTCACTTTGTTAGATGTATTGGTGAGGTGCTTGTACTTAACTCATGTGACTAAGCAGCAGGTTGGACCCTGCTGGTTTCTCCCTCCTCCTCCTCACTTGCTTTCTTGGTCAGGGCACTCCATCCCCCACAGCTTCCTGGAGCGGAAATCTGTTCCCCTGTAGAGCCTGTGTCCCTGCACCTCTTCTGTTTTTCTACTTTCTATCTATATTCATTTCCTTGGTGAGCTCATCCAGTCTCATGCAGATACAAATCTTAATCTCCAGTCTAGACCCCGCCCCTGAACTCCACACTCATATATCCAACTGCCTTCTTTCGGCTCCACTGGGGTGTCTAAGAACAACCTTCTGAACCGCACTTCCAACTCTGCTCCACCCACAGCTTTCCCCATCTTAGTTAATGCCAACTCTATCCGCCCAGTTACTTAGACAAATACCTCAGACTTGGCCTTGACTCCTCTCTACCTCTCTCTTTGCCCGCTGGAAGTCAGGGCAGCATGTTGGGATCTGACCACTTTCTGTCCCTTCACTACCACCTCTCCTGGTTCAAGCCACCATCATTTCCCTCTTGGATTACTGCAGCAACTTCTTGTCTTATCTTTTCCCCTTGGCCATCCACAGTCTATTCTCAACACAGTAGAGTGATCCTCAAACTCTAAGTTGGATCATGCTGCTCCTCATCTCCAGCCCTCCAATGGCTCCCTATCTTGCTTTGTGCTAAAACCAAACCCACCAGGCCCAGCATCACCAGGACCCCTGACCTCTCTGAGATCACCTTGTTTACTTTCTCTCTTCTCTCATCTCCTTAGCATGCTGGCCCCTCCGGTGGTCCTCACACACATCAGTGCTGCCCCTGCCTTGTGGATATTGAGTCTGCTGGTGAACCTGCCCTAAATAATCTCTCCCTTCCCCAGGTATCTGCATAATTTGCTCCTTTCCCTTCTTCAGGTCTTGAGATGTCACTTTCTTCGTGAGCCATCTCCTGATTTACCTTTAAAATTGCAACATCTCTCTCTGCCTATACCCCCAATCTCTCACCCTCTTTTCTTTATTTTTGGCATGGCACTTCTCACCATCTCAGATAGTCTATATTTTACTTAGTAGTTGTCTCCTCCACCAGAATTAAAGCTCTGCAAATTCTGATCTATTTTTGATCAATATTATATTGCTGTGGCCTTAAACTGGCATATAGTAAGTGCTTAGTTAGTATTTGCTGAATGTATGAACAGAAATAAGATATGTAGTGGGATCAAGTCTGTTATACACACTTTTAGATCTCTATAAAGTTGCTGCTTTCACTGGAAAACTTAATATTAAATATATTTAGTGAGTGCCATTTTAAATATCCCTTCTAACTAAGTTCTACTGGAGATTAAGAACACAAATCTCTACTGCTTAAGGTGAAATCCTTCAGAGCTGGCCTGGCCTCCAAATGGACTCAATGGAGAAATCGTAAGATAGAAGAGCACCTCTAGAATTATGCTAGGAGACCCCCAATGTCTCACTATTATTTCTGAGTCTAAAGTGTTGTGTGGCCAGCATGTTTTAACTAAGGCATCTTTGAAAGTGGCATACCCCTCTAACGCACATTATACCTGCATGTCTGCTGGAGAAGCAAAAGAGGGTGTTTGAGTAATTATTGCAGACTTCATCTGGTAAACACAGGATCTAGGTGATCATGGTAAATCTGAGCCTAAAATCCAGTTTCCTAAGAACTTTAATTTGTAATAAACAAAGATCTCGGTAGGCACCTTGTTTTTTTCAATTCCATTCCACAGACACTGAGTACCTACATGTGATGCATGGCGTCAAGTGCTGGGGGAGAAAGGGACAAATCAGATAAGTGCTTGCAATGCATGAGAATAATTCTGTTTATCATGTAAGAGGTTGTCTAAATCAGCATGGGAAATCAATACAAATCTTTATAAATATATCTTTTTATTAAAAAAAAATACATCCTTTTCATGCAGTGTCTCCAGAACCCAACAGCACCAGATAAAGTGACATTCTTCCATTTGAAGTAATTTCATAGTGAATCTCCTTACAAAAACTGTATGTGAAATCCCAAGAAACAGTAAAGAATCTTTTGTTGTGTTAGGATTTTATTGCACTGAATAGTAATTAATTATATTGTTGCAATGCTATTTATTTGTAAGCTAATCTTGGTTAATCAGGAGTCAGTACTTTGGTCTGGCCTCTGAATTCTGTTCCTGTTTTGCTCATTTCAATGCTTCTTGTTGATTTCACCCTGAGCTGTGGCTTCCTCCCACCCCTCCCCATTTAGCAAACCCTCTGATTTATACATGGGAGAAGTCTTTCTGAGTTAGAAGTTATTTTTAGCTATGAATAAAACATTCAAGAAGAGAGAAAAATAGGTTGTAGTTCAGAAAACAATAAAAGGCTTTGCCCATAAACCATAACTTGTTGTCAGTGCTGCAGTAAGACAAAGTAGCGTTTCTGTCCTTGTGACTCAGTAACTGCAGTCTTTTCAATAATTTGGGGCACATTTGAAGTAATTGACTCAAGTGTTCATAAAGAAATGGGAATTTATTAACAGGTAATAAAAATAGTTACAGGGCAATGTTAGGACGTCCTATTTGCATATTCTGTTGTTATGTTTGCTGTTGATTAATCCCACTGTGTGCAATTGAAAATCTTACTTTAAGAAGCAGTTCCTAAAGTACCAGCTGAGAGGGTTGTTCTCAAACCTGACTGCCTGGGTTCAAAATCAAACTCTGTTGCCTCTGTGTCTCTCTTGGGTAAGTTCCTTATCTTCTCCCTGCCTCTGGGTCCTCATTTACAAAATGAGGATAATCCTCAAATGCATTCCATAAGGTTTGTAAAGATCAGATGTAAAGATCGAGTCCCGCATCGGGCTCCCAGCTCCGTGGGGAGTCTGCTTCTCCCTCTGCCTTTGCCCCCCTCTCTCTCGCTGTCTCTCATGAATAAATAAATAATAAATAAAAACAAAAAGGAAAGTACCTTGATGTCTGAATTCCGTTCGCTTTCTCTGACATTTTTTATTGAGGTAAAGTCAACTCACCATTAGATTATAACTCTTTAAGATTGTACTAGATATATATAAATGATTAAGTATTAAATTGGCCAATCTAGTTTGTATGCTAAACCTAAATACATATTTCCATTTAAACTTTGTGAATCCATAAGCCTAGAGAAGTCATTAGCATGTGTGTGCTTTAGAGAAAGTATAACATGGCATTTTAATCAGTCTGCATAAATATTATTTTCTAATTCTTTTAGGTTATAAGCAAATCCTCACACTAGATTAATTTTTTAAAGGCATAAGTAGAATAGATTTTTAATAAAAAAAATTTTAGCAAGATTAATTTGAGAAATAGTCACTATTGTACTTGATAATAAGGCATAAATGAGAGGCAATTTATATATTACTATTACCTTTACCTAGACCCAAACCATCCACATTTTTATACTTTTGATTTTACCTGAGTTTCCCAGTTGTGTTTTCCTGCTGCTTCAAGTTAGTCATCATTGCTTGTTCTTTCTTCTTTTAACATTCAAAACGTTTGTCATGTGTTTTTAAGTCACAATTACAGCTCGATATGGTACATTATATACAGAGAAAAGAAAAAGAACAGCTTAACACTGGTTTCATGAAATTGACTGGCTCCAAATAGAGAACTAGCCACTTGGTCGGGTTTCAAGTTTTCATGTTAAATATTAATATTCTTTTAAAAAAAGATTTTATTTATTTGAGAGAGAGAGATCGCACAAGTGGGGGTGAGGGGCAGATAGAGAGAGAGAGAGAGAGAATCTCAAGCAGATTCTCCACTGAATGCAGAGCCCAATGCAGGGCTCTATCCCACGACACCGAGATCATGACCCGAGTCAAAACCTAGAATGGGATGCTTAAATGACTGAGCCACCCAGGTGCCCCTAAATATTAATCTTCTAAAAAAAGAAAATGGATTCTTAAAGAATCTAAGGAATAAATGATTCTCCAAGCATATTCTTATTTTCCATAAACAACTTGACCCTCACAACATGAAAATAATTTTACATTTGTCTACTTAATGAAATGTGTTTTTTTGGACACACACATTTCTTTCTCCATACCCTGTGATGTCCAATCTATCCTCAATCTCTCCCTCTCCCTCTCTTTTTAGTAATAAGCCGTTTCTTGTTTTTACTATCTGGACCTGTATAGCCCCCAAATTTGATTATGCACTTAGAATTCCAAGCTACCTATTTGTGTGCGTGTGTGGGGGGGAGCGGGGAGTGAAGAATAGATAACATAAAATGGTCATCACTTGTTCTTTTAATGACATCAGTCTCTACCCCATCTCCAACCCCCAGATAATAGCAAACACCTCTTTGGATTTAACACATTTATCTAGGTTCCCAAGAGAGGGAATTTCCTTCTGGTCACCTGCTCTCACTATGACCCCAAGTTCAGGAGTGACTATCCTGAGCTCTCTTCTCTGTTTCTCTTTCTCCCCACACAGAGAAGATTCTGGGGCAGCTGGACTGGTCAAATAGGAAAGGAAAGGTAGATATGATGGCTCATGCTGTGGTTATGGTACAACTGCAAGCTTTAGGGTGGCAGAAGTAGGGGATGTATTCTGGAGGGGGAGAGGGTGCCCTGTGGTCCCTAATGTGAATCATGACCTGGTTTAAGAAAGAGTTCCAAAACAAAACATTTTCCTTGCACTGAAATTGGGAGGGCAGGGAATGGGGTGGGAAGGATGAAATGTGTTGGCGAGGAGTGAAAAAACAGAAAACAATGAGCTGGTATGGAGTATTTCAGGCACCGTGCTAGGTCCTTTAGATACATAATCTGTATTCCTCACAGCTGTTCTGTGAGGGAGGTATGTATAGACCCATTTTTCAGATGAGGAGAATGAAGTTCAGAGAGAGGAACCGGTGCAGGCTTACAAAGCTCGAGAAGAGGCACAGATCTGAATGCTGGACTGCCTGAGCCCTGGGCTCTTGTTTGCCTATTAAAGCAAGAACGGGGAGGAAGCCACCATAGAGCTACAGACATGAGCATCCATGGAGGGGGCTCCAGATCATGTGGTGGCAGCTAGAAGAAGCCGGGACAGCAAGAACATGTTAGTTATGCCAGGACATGGACCCAGGCTAGCCTCTAGCTAGCGCTCTGTAGGGAAACAGTTATTACCACCACCCTGCTCACTCTTATAGGACAAACACAGGTTCACTGTCAGAGCCAACACTACGACTGGGTGGGTGCACTTTGACTTCAGGCGCATCAGGAAAGAATCCTTGTTCTTGAAAGATGCACCTCAATTTTTGGCAGTGACTTGAAATGTCTTTAGGAGGGGCTAGTTTTTAATCCCATCCTTACAAGGTTCTCTTTATACGCAAATGACCTGAGAAATAACATCTTGATCTAAACCATATAAAATATTACCAAACTTGGCATATAAATGACTAAGGGAAAACTATTTTCAGGTTAAAGAAGAGTTTGAGGGGCGCCTGGGTGGCTTAGTCGTTAAGCGTCTGCCTTTGGCTCAGGTCATGATCCCAGGGTCCTGGGATCGAGCCCCGCATCAGGCTCCCTGCTCAGCAGGAAGCCTGCTTCTCCCTCTCCCACTCCCCCTGCTTGTGTTCCCTCTCTAGCTGTGTCTGTCTGTCAAATAAATAAATAAAATCTTTAAAAATAAATAAATAAATAAATAAGAGTTTGAAGGCACATGGATTTCAAACTGGAAATCAAGTAACCAACAATATGCAAAATTTTTCTAAGGGGTACACAAACAAAAACATATTTAAGGGAATCTGTATTTATATCTTTAACTTCCATATACACTTCATCCTAAAACCGATTGCCCTGAAAACGTGTCCTCTACTTTTCAAAATGAAGGCATCTCCTGCATCCCAATCTTCCCAAGATACATCATATGAGGGTATAAAAGGCTCTAGGGTGGCACAAGTCAGGTGCAAACTAATTGGGAGGATTCGTGTGGTATTTGAGATAGTAAGGGACTATAATGACAGGGTGACAAACTCTTTAGCAAATCAGGTCATTACAATTCTTGGCATTCATCAGAATGGAAGGAGGCCCTAATATGCCACTAATGGGTCCCTGAACATGATAGGTGATAATAAAACACTATCTGATTTAGTGCCTTTACTAGGTTCAAAGACTTTTATAAATTAAAATTTAAGTTTAATAAGCGAAAGGAACATCTGGTGCAAAATGAAAGATACTTAAAATGTTTTTAATGTGCACATTTTTTACCTAACAGCATTCCATCAAATTCTATCCCTAAAAAAACCTCCTATGTGCACATATCCATATGCTATGACTCACCTGTGTTAAATCTAACTGAACACTCTGTGGTCTGTTATTTTCTTAAGCAACGTGCTCCGTGGCAAGGATGCTGAGCAACGTGAGATAGTTCTGTAAAGGGCAATCTTCATATTGTGAGACCTTGTTCAACATTCAATCAAGAAAAGGCAAACACAAATAAGGTCATCTTCCTCTAGTGAAAAATGTTAGGAAATGGGAAAAGGAGCAAGTTTCTGCAGAAGGCGTTTGCCCCACTTGCGAGACCAATTCCCACCTCCGCCTCATAGAATCTTGCACTCAGGAGCTGCACCCACTGCTCACTTTGTCCCCCTCTGACTTCTTGAGGCCCCAGGTCATCAACATATTACTCAATATTTTTTGTGATCTTCCTTAATCTAAGCAGATGACATAGGTCTTTTTTTTTTTTTTTTTAAACAGACCATATAAGGCCAAAAGATATAAACTCCTCTCAAAGCTCTTCCTTCCTTCCGTGTCAGGTCACCCACAAACACGCACATGTCCCCCGTCCATCCTAAAAACCAACCAACAAGGCAATTACTCTGTGACACGCCTGCTCTTCTCAGCCTCACTTTCATCTCCTCTCTCCCTTGGTGGCTAAACTGTCCTCACTGTTCATCTGCCCATTGACCCTTCAATGTAGAGCTGTCTGGATTCACGCTCACCACTCAAACTGCACTTTCAGAGGTGACCAGCGACCTCCCTCGCTGCCCTGTCCAACAAGCCAACAGCATCGTCTTTCCCTATGCCGCTCTTGTACATGGGATTAGCTGTTCTTTCTCAAACCTCTTTCCCTGGTCCCTTTATTTTATCCACCAGAGTTCACACTATCCTCCGCAGGGCTCTCTCTTTCATTTTCTCTCCTTTTAACTTTATAGCGGTGATCACCCAGGGAGGTTTTAAGACCTGCTCCTGCCCGGGCCTCACCTGCAGAGGTTCTGATTGAATTGGGCATATGAAGGGCCCAGGCCTTGTTTTGTTTTTGTTTTTGTTTTTTTTTAAGATTTTATTTATTTATTTGGCAGAGAGAGACACAGCGAGAGAGGGAACACAAGCAGGGGGAGTGGGAGAAGCAGGCTTCCCCTGGAGCAGGGAGCCCGATGCAGGGATCGATCCCAGGATCCTGGGATCATGACCTGAGCCGAAGGCAGAGGCTTAACGACTGAGCCACCCAGGCGCCCCAGGCCTTGGTGTTTTTAAAAGCTCCTCAGGTAATGCTAATGCACAGCCAGGTTTGCAAACCACTGGCCTATATGCACTGGTGATCTTCACACTCATGGCTGTTCACTCAAAAATCATTAACTCCAGTCCTAATGTTTATTCAACTCCATTCAGATTTTCAATTACTTTCTCGATAACTCCAACTGAATGCTCAATAAATACGAAATGCAGAACAGGTATTGAATTGATCTCAGTATCTCCTCACATCATTCCTCTCTCTATAAATGTGGTCCTCCTGATTTTCTGTTTAATTATGGAGTCGTTATCCTGCCAGTCCTAAACTCAGAGCTTACAGGAATCCTTGTGCCTTTCTTCAAAAACTATTCTATTCAGTTATGGATGGTGCCTAGAATGTTTGTTCAAACCTGGCTTCCTTTCTCTACCCCTACTCTTAAGTACTGTGATACTATTTTAGTTCCAATAATTCTTACTAAAAAATAAATCTTAAAAACAGTAGCTTCAATTAAAATGTTCTTTATTGTGTCATTGTTTCTAGGTTAAAATCCAAACTTCACATGAAATCTTTTACAAGTGTCCTCAATTATTGCTTTAGCTTCACCTTGATCACTTAATACCACTCTCTGGACATACTGAACTTTCTGAAGTTTCCTTAGCGTGTGATCAACACTAACATGGCCACTCATTGCATTTTCCGTCACTCTACCCAGAATGCCTTTCTCCTCCTTTTCTGCTGAGAGAATTCTACCCATTCTTCAATATTCACCTCAAAAGACACCTTCATTCCGAAACACTTTTTCTCTGTTTTCCTTTTATGTGCAGCAGAAGCAATCTTATCAAACCATTTATCATACTGTACTGTAATGATATGTGTAAAGTTTGTGCCTGGGAGTTCTTGAGAGCATGATTACTTATGTGTATATGATATCTCCAACGTGATACATCTCTGAATATATATGTGGATATCTGAATATATATGTTTAGTTTTGTGTTCACAGTATCTAGCACAGTATCCTAGCAGAGATGTTCAAAATGTTATTTATTGTTTATCCAATTAATATTTGCTGAGTATCTACTAGATGACCTCACTATTCCTGGTACCCGGGATGCATCAATAAACCAAAGTCTGCCCTCCAAGTGATTCTCAAGAGAGAAGGCAATATATAAACAATATAAATATACTGGGTAATTTCAATGGTCCTTAGGGCTAGAAAAAATAATCAGTGCCATACAGTGTTTTAGATCTGGAGTCAGAAAACATTTTCTGTAAAGGGTAATATACTAAGTATTTAAGGTTTTGTGCACCAAGGTTTCTAAACTGTAGGCACAGACAATATGTAAATGAAACGAGCATGGTTGTGTTCCAATAAAACTTTATTTACAAAAACAGGTGGTGGGCTGTATTTGGCCAGCAGGCTATAGTTTGCTGACTCTTGTTTTAGATGACAGGGAAGGCCTCTCTGCAGAGCTGACTAATCACTAGAACATGAATATCTAGAAAGAGCCAATCATACTGAGCCAGAGTGTTCCAGGTACAGGGAAGAGCAATTACAAAAGTCACTATTTGAGAAGCAGAAATAAAGCCTTCATGGCTGAAGGGTGGTGAAAGAATGGATGAATGAATGAATATATGAACAAAGGCATGAATGAGTACCCATATAGAAAATAAAACCACTACTAAAAAGTGGAAAGTGTATGTAAAGAAGCATTCCCTTAATTGAGATATGTAGCCACATTCAGAGAGAAGAAACAAAGACATGAATGCACAGGAAAATATAAGTCAGTAGGATCTACCTAAAATTCGTTTACTCCCTGAGTATCCATTGAATAGCTAATATGCACTGAGGATTATTGCAGGTGCTAGAAATTAGACAAAATATTTAATAATTATGACATCTAAAGTTGCAGACAATCAAAATGTTAGATTCTTAGCAATGCATATATTTTGATTTCTAGAAGTTGAAATAGGACTTCTAAGTACTGCAAAGTACTGCTTGTCACAGAACTAAGAGCAAGTACTGTGATAAACAAGCAAACAAACAAACAAAAAAATGTGACCTGGGATGAATATATATATATCTCAATCATACCAATTAATTTCATTTTAGCAAAATATTTTGAAAAAAAATTCTTGAACATCACCAAATGAAGTATGTTTAAAAATCATTGAGATATTCTAAAAAAAATGGACCAGAAGTTGAGTTTAATTTTTCTTTCACATTCTAAAATTTCCATTTTCTTAATGAAGTGTGTGTAGATAATAACAACAAATAACACAAATCGACATGTTTATTCTGCTTTTGGAAAACTGATGAGACTATCTAACTCTTTTTAAATAAATGACTTCTCCCCAAAAGACATCTTTGGCCGGATACTATCTGATTAACTCATGAAAATCAATCAAATAAGGCTACACACAATTTGTGTCATTTTAATGAACTGAATTTCCAAAACATACACTCAGTAAAACCTTTTTTGTTGTTGTTGTTGTTATAGGAAAAATATGGACTTTGGAGTTGCCAGACTTGGCTCTGTAGCCTGGTCCTCCTACTTGCTAAGTTTGCAGCCTTGTGCAGGCTGGAAGCTCCCAGAAGCACGATGCTCACGGGTACAGAGGGAAGGACTATCCCTCCCAGCGTTGTAGGAGGATTTAATGAGATACGGAAGGAAAAGCACCTGGAATTAGGAGGCAGGCAATAAATCTAATTTAATTGCTTCTTCTCCAAGACTGAGTTTATACCCCAAACAGAGTTATATCTGCATAAGTGTATTTTAAATGTTGATGATTCAGTGTCCCTTAGTGTCTCTATTAAGAAGTACATATCTTCATATTCATAATACTAATCAGGAAAAAAACCAAGAACTGGGAGAAATCTTTCAATTTTCCACTGCATAGGGCTATTGGTATTAGTTTATGAGTCTTCATTCATACAACTCTCCCAGTGAGGAAAGTTTCCCCTTGTTTACAGCCTCAATCCCTTCTAGTGTATGTACCAGAAGAGAGGTCATATTTCTAGCCTTCCTATATAAGAACTGGTTCCCAGCTCTTCTGGGAAGATAAAATGTTTAGAAATCCCTCCAACAGTTGGGTCTTTCAGTTCCATTGATGCCTTCAGTCTGGCAGAGAGTTCTCAAAACACCAACACGATTTTATTAATGAAGATGAATGAATCCCAATTTGATTATAAGTTTCAGGACTAGAGCATATTGACCCCATATTGTGTGTTCCCAGAAAAGATGTATAAAACTGCCATCCCTTCCTGTGTGTGGTGTGATTTAAGAATCAACTTTTTTTTTTTTATGGCTCCTAGATGCATGGTTTTATAGCTTTACTGTTACTGATATTTTATAAAATTCAGAACTATTGGCTATATAAGTGCTGTCAGAGAAAAAAAAAAGGTTTTGCAGCAAAACATGGAGATCATTTGTCAAGGGCTCGGGCTTGCACAACCTTTTCTGAACAGCCGTTTCAGCATTCAACAACCTCATGCTTCAACTCTCCCCCCTAAAAACTTTGTTCTTCAGTTTAAATTTAAGTTTTGATTTATATCATCAGCAAAGGCAGAGAAAAGTGGATTACCATTCCCAGTGGATTATCCATTCATAGCTTATCATTAAATACGGGATAAATTATAATCTCCAGTTTAATCTTGACTTCCCACACTCATTTTCTCACCTTTATTCACCCCCGTCCCCTTTTTCTAATTAAGCAGCATAAAAGCTAAGCTACCTAAGACAGAGCCCCAAACTTCTAATGTTAAGAGTAAAGTGGGGGGACTCATTTACACAAAATAATTATTTTCCAAACATTATCTATCTTTAGTAATTTGTTTCATGGTTTGCTACTAAAATCGTGTAAAGCCTAACTATGTTCATGTTTTACTATTAAAAAATAAAACACAAATATTTGGACAAAATGATGTAATTAAAATAAATCAACAACCATGAACTTTTTTCCTTGTTGCCTCATCCCTTCCAACTCCCTGGGCAAAAAGAACATATCCCAGGATGATGCATATATCAGGGGCTTTTTAGGAATGCCTGGCACTAACTAGTATTAGCAATCATAACTATTTCCAAATATAGTAAATGTTTGCTCTCAGTCGTTTCTACATTTTGTTTAAGCAAATCAGTGCCACGGTAAGAAGAAATAATTTACAAACTAAATTCCATTCTGAGCACTGCGTGTCATCCACAACTAAGGAATCGTTGAACACACAACAAAAACTGATGATGTACTATATGCTGGCTAATTGAACATAATAAAAACAAATTCCATTCTCATTTTCTGACCGACTGTTTCTAAAAGAACAATGGAGACAATATATTTGAAACCACAGTAATATAGACCTTATAACAACAGTGATGGTGTTTTACCGTTAGATGATAAAAGTACATAGTTGAATATTATTAGACATTAGGAACATGAGCCATATTTGCTACAGTGTATATACTTTACACTAAACAAAAAACTTTATGTAAAAGCATCTCAAGAATATGCTTTGACTACCTTCAGGAAGACTCATGTGTTGGTTTCATATGTCTCTTCTCCATACTGCCGGAATCAACACAAGGGTAGAAGCATTACTTGTATTAGGAAATAATTTGGCTAAACTCCATCTCTGTAAAACCATGTCATGTACGGGCCACAAATGCCAATAAAACAACAGAAGCAAAATAATTTTTCTCATAATCAGAAGGCTCCAAAGTTAAGGTTCATGGAGACACATAAGCAGAAAGTATAACAAATTATAAATCTGATCGTGATTTACATCTTTACAACACCTTCAACATAACCCTATAGGCTGAGTTTTGTGATTTCTTTCAGTGTGATCTTTTCTATCAATAAAGCTGAGTTCTTTTTGAGAATTTTAAATACTTCTACTTAAGAACTTGTTTCTTTTTGTACTTCAGGGAAAATGACATACCTGCATTTTACTGATAGGACAGTGAAATGAAAAAAAAAAAGGAAGGAGAGATCAATTAAATTCTTTACAGAGATCTTTTTAGAGATAGTTGGACTTTGGTTATAAAATTGCTAACAATGAGAGGTGCTCAGCTTCCCCCTCAAGTAGCTACTGGCACCCTTTTCCCTTTAGATACATGAACTTGTTAACAATGTGATTGGTTAAGGAATTGTCTAATCATATACGTCAATAATAAAGAACAAAACACCTTGAAGTTTTCTTTCCTATTCTACTCCCCTGTGAAAGACAGATGTGTTGTGTCTAATTATTCACTGATTGATATCTGGAGAAACATTAACATAATTGGCACATTTGTTCTAATTAACAGAGAGAAACGGCCACATACCACCCAACATGAAAAGTGAGTCTAGCAGCCATTAGCTAGAAAAACCCACATCCATCAGAAAAGGCTACTCTGTTGAACTCAAACTGGAGCCCCTTGAGTCAGAACACTGAGACTGAGAATGATACAACAGAATTAGGAAGAGTGTGTACACCTAAGAGAATGGAGATTCAGCCCAGCGTCGTCGGATGCAGGTACATTAATCAAACAAATGGGAGAAGCAATTATGGGGTGATTATCAAAATAAAAAACTGAGCCAAGCCAAGCTTCTAGAAGGAGCATTGGCTGGAAGCTGGGAGTCTGCCAACTTTTACTGACCGGTTTAGAAGTGACAAGTTTGAAGTTTTTCCTGTATTTGTTTGTTTTAACCCTGCCCTTTAGACCAGTGGTTCTCAAACTTTGTTGGATTTTAGAATCACCGGGGGAGCTATTAAAAATCTTGATAGCCAGGCTGCACATCCTACCAATTCCCAGGTGATCCCAATGTGCATCCTCGCTGGAAAACCAGTACAGCATGTAGACTGGTTCTAATGTTCTTGCTGAAATGCAGATTTTGATTAAGTAGCCTGGGGTGCGGCTTGAGATTCTGCCTTTCTATGAAGTTCCCAGGTCATGTCAATACAGATAATCTATGCATCACACTTTGAATAGTAAGGTCTTGGCAATTCTAAGAAAAATGTCCATAGCTAATAGCCTTCTGGAGACTTTTACCAGGTAGGAGTTGGCTCCAATTGCTCCAGAGTTTGAAATCCCAGAATTATTTTCTTTTGATTTCTCACAGTGGCAACAGTTTCTCACCATCCCTTGCATGACTAAGAAAGTCTTTGTTATAGGACGCAAACAAATGTTCTTTACCCGTAAAAGTTGTGGCTAAAAAGTGCCTTAAAAAACAAGAAGCAAAAGGCCATTAAAAAAAAAAAAAAGTGTGCACAATGACGCGCCCTTTCTCCCTCCACCTCCTACCACCCCCATAGCTATTGTGGAGATATTGTTGCAGATGTTCTCTATTGTCAAGAATAGAGGCTACTTTGTTTATGCATCCATTTGCTTGTCAGATTTGCAGTGAAGTAAGATGCTATTCACTTCTGTGTTGACTACTGTCCAAAATATTTTGTACGTTTCAATGGGTTTGTGAAAGGAAGTGTGTTTTTATGCTTTAAAAAAAGTGTTGGTCTTCAAGCATGTTGAAATTGTATCTTTAGACAATTGTAAAAAAAAAAAAAAGCCAAAGAATTAAAAAAAGCAAGTGGAAAATGTAGTGACATTTTGCTCAGTTGTAACTTCTGCAAAGGGAAGGGATTTGCTAAGAAAGGAATTTGTTTTCCTATTGAGGAAACACTCCCTTAATTGCACATATGTCTGGCTCATTGCTTTTGAGAGCTGAATGTACACAGACCACACTGCGGAGGCAAGCTTGTCTTGAAATCTGAAAACTTCCATTCCTAAAGCCTAAGTTCAACTATGAGAAGATAAAAGCACATTGACCTAATGAACTATTAAATTAACTAATAGTGACAACCACCCAAAATGCCCAAAGTAGAACGACTATATCTAATAATTTCTTCCAAGGGAGCAAAATGGCACTGAAATGTTCTTAAAATGCTAATTTTTCAGGGCAAAGGAACCATAAATTGACGAGTCCATGGTTAGTTCCTAACCAGTCTTTACTACAAATTTGCCTTTAGGGATAAGGATCTCCCAGCATTTCTTCTTATGTACCAAGTAGAAGTGGGACTCTTACAAAGTCTGGCCACCATTAGAAATTATTGGCTTTCTGCTCTCTAGGATTGCTATTTCTCATCCCCAGTGAGTTTACAGTAAATAGTGCTTCTAGGCATATGGAGAGACTCACTGAAAGAAATTCCAAAGCAAGAGAACTGATTGAAGAAACATATACTTTTCTCAAGAGATAAGGGTCATAGAAATAAAAGACAATCTTGCCCTGTGATTAAAGACACAGCCTAGGTCATTGCCTCGTGCTCAAGCGCCACTGAGAGAGAGAGATGATCTTCGAAAACAGCTGAGGCCTGTTGATTGCTGATTTTAGGTCATCTAAGAAAAGCTCACTCTAGTGGATCTGCTGCACTTTAGCCTGGAATATCTCCCTTTCTCCCGAAAGACCAAATTGGTTCTAGGTTTTATTCATTGAATAAAATCAAGTTTTTCTAAAAATCATGTTCAGAATTTTTTATCCCCACAGAAATTAAAGTATCCCCTTTTATTTCTCCATCTCTTTTACTTCTACCTTAAGACAAACAACCATTTTCTCTTGCTTGTGTTAAGGCAAGGTCCCCTAGATGGATCCCTGCTTTCATTCTTACACTGTGAAAATCAATTTTGCACACAGCAGGGAGAATGATCTTTGAAAAACATATATATCCCAACATGACAATTCCGTACTTAAAATCTCCAATGGCTTTTCCTGCGTTCAGAGATCCATCCAGGCTACTTACCATGTCTGTTAATCCACAAACTCGTCCTCCTGCCTCTGACTGAAGGTCTTCCTGCCCTCCTCACGGCTTCACGACGTATGTCTCTGAGCTACTGGCCCCTTTTCAGTCTATAGCCACATCCACTCCTTCTGAGAGTATTTTGCTCCCCCCGCCTGGAACGTCCTGACCCAAATCTTTTCACGACCGGCTCTCTCCTGTCACTCAGACCTCAGGTCGGATCGTGCCTCCACAGATAGATTCTCCTTGACTTGAAAGTGACTTCCCATCCCCAGCAACCATCAACCTCTCAAAATGACCTTGCCTTATTTCCTTTCATTTGCAATTGCAGGACAGTATCTTGACCATTTATTTCTATTCCTGTTTAGTCCTTTTTTCTTTTTTAACCCATTAGGGACTTTGGCTGACTTGCATCTCCTGGATACTAGAAAAGTATCCAGCACACAGTGAGTAGATAACAAATAATTCTTGAATCAAGGGATTAATGACTAAAAAAATAAAGAGTGCGTGTTGTACTACAGCTCAAAGGAACCACTATGTATGTGCACCAGTGAAGCCCCAAACGTGTTAGGAGTCCAGAAAGGGTTTATACTTTCTTACTGTTTTTTTTTAAGAATTGATGTTGGCATCATTTAACTTCATTATTATTTTTAACGTGGTTTACATGGCTATTTGGGCTTCTGGTGATCTCTGTGTATAACTATTAGAGGCAGATATTGGAAGAAAAACACATGGGATAACCATGATAAAGAGGTGACGCTGACAACTGTTGACTGAACCAATGCAAAGCTTGCAAGCTGACTACTACTCTGGGAACGTAATGCTCTTGCAAAACTGTTTGCAAGGCTGATAATCAGCTCGTAATAAAAACCCCTTCCTGTTGCTACACCCATGCTAGGAAAAGCTCCACCAGATCTTACTGGGCACTGAAAGCAGTATCTCTCCCCAGATTTGTATTCAAACTCTTCTTTCCTCTCTAAAGCTCTTTTGCCTGCAGAGAATATAAAGCACAGCTCGGAAGACAATGCACCTGCATGGAAATGCATCAACATGAAGTTCCGGTTTTGAGGGAACGGCAGTGAAACATGCACGCCTCTCATGAAACAAAATGTTCAGCAGCCATATTAATAATCAATTGGATGGAGTGCCACCTGATGCTGCACATTTGGCGGAGCCTCCAGCTGCCGGCAGCTTTTTGCCCTGGCAGTAGTAGCTTAAAAAAAAAAAAAAAAATCTGTTCCCTGTTTATCAAGACTAAACTCAGCAAAATAATCTATTCTTTTGCCCTTCAACCCATATTTTCCCACTTGCTAATTAGAAATGCAAATGTTGATAAATAAGATGATGGTTTCTAAGCACAACGGGGTCAATAAGTTGAACACTGTGCCCTCTTCCCCCAATTAAACTCCTATGAGAAATAGCTCAATTATAATTAGAGAAGCAATTATCCCCTTGTTAAAGGTGATACAAATCACAGGTTTTAGTGAAAAATTCAGTTTTGCTCCTTCTGCCATGCCAACAAATCTTGTATCCATTGATGTTTTGATCCCAGTACTCTCCAAAAGAGATAATCTGATGAAATAAAGTATCTCTGAGTATGTTTCTGGCTCACCATGTGACAGCAACATTTTCTAGGCATAAACTAAGATGAGCAAAGAGGGATTCATTTCACAGAATGCTGCTATTATACCACTGAAGCAACCCTGCACCCATTCATGAGCGTATGGATTTTCTGGCTTGTTTAGGGAAATGGGGAGGCTTGTCTATTGAAAGGGAGGCAAATGCCTTTCCAGAAATGTAAGAAAAACATTATATTTGTGGCTTGGTCCTAGCAAAATGTTATTAAGATAGTGGGCAATACCATTTTAGAGTGTTTCTGGTAGTTGTTTTTCTTTCTCTCGTCTAGTCTGTTCTTAATTTTAATATAAGTATTATTAACCTGCCTTATACTCTTTGAACTGAAGTAACTCCCAATGCGCCCCCCCCCCCTTTTATTTTATCCTGGTCCTAGTGGGTTGGAACTTTGCTCTCAGGCTTTAGACTACTGGATCCCCTCACCTCACACTGAGTTATCTCAATAGAGTTGCATCTTCAGGGGTGACAAACATCTTTTTGCTGGAAAGTTCCATCTCAATTTCCTGAAATGTACTCATATCCAACAGGGATTCTTTCCTTCATTTAATTAAATATAGTCAGAGACTCTCCTAGGTAGATTCAGTCTGCTGGTATTAGAGATAAAACATGAACAAACCCCCTTTTTGCTCATTTCTTCACAGTTTAGGCAGGCAGAGGAGTCAACAGATACATTTCAACACAAGTAGAGTTGGAGCTCGATAAAATCATTGTCTATAGGGGCCAGCCACATTGGTTCTTCCATACCCGGTGTTAAATTCTGAGATAATTCTGTATGTGCTGTGATGCAACTGAGTGCTCCCCCTCTCCTTCCCAATACTGGATGGCTCCCTGGGCCACCCTCTGATTCAGCAGCTAAAGGGTTTATACCTGATACAGCACAGAGTCTTCAGACTCTGCCCCTGTGCTAAGGAAGTTGTGTAGTTGTTAAATATTTTAAATAAAAAAAAATAGAAAAGAAGGACTTGGCAAGGAGACCAGAGGAGGGAGCATCAAGCCTAGAACCCTGAAACCTACGTGGTTTATCCTGGAGTGCCCGCAGCACAATTTTTTTTTTACCCAGTAAGTATTAAGGTGAGTTCTTAGTCAAAAGGGTCACCACCTGTAGAGATGGGAGTACAAGAAATCTGGATTGGCCTCTTCCTCCTCTGAAACTTTGTCATTCTCTCTCCTTTGGCCCTGCAAAGGAGAACTACCACCAGTAGCCTCAGCCCAGATTTCCTCTCTGAAATAAAATACGCAGGCGGCTCCAGTGTCCTGGGACCATGATGACTAAGTGGACAACAGTAACTTTAAAAATCAGAAAAACGACAGGGCGCCTGGGTGGCTCAGTTGGTTAAGCGACTGCCTTCGGCTCAGGTCATGATCCTGGAGTCCCTGGATCGAGTCCCGCATCGGGCTCTCTGCTCAGCGGGGAGTCTGCTTCTCCCTCTGACCCTCCCCCCTCTCATGTGCTCTCTCTCTCTATCTCATTCTCTCTCAAATAAATAAATAAAATCTTTAAAAAATAAAAAAAATAAAAAAATAAATAAAAATCAGAAAAACGACAGCAGCATGTCATGACTTGTAGATATTTACATTAACAAGTCATTTATAAAGTGGATATTTACATATGGGGCGTCTGGGTGGCTCAGGTGGTTGAGTGACTGACTCTTGGTTTTGGCTCAGGTCATGAACTCAGGGTCCTGGGATCGAGCCCCACGTGGGGCTCTACGCTCAGTGGGGAGTCGGCTTGAGATTCTCTCCCTCTCTCTGCCCCTCCCCCAACTCTGAAATAAATAAGTCTTTTTTTTTAAAGAGATATTTACATAAATAAGGGCCTTTCCTTATTTAAAGCTTGCAATACTATCTCCATTTGTAGAATTTATGGACTCTAACCGAAGTCTGGCTAAAGAATAGAGGAGGGCATATTGGTGGTGGTTCTTCATAGGACAGAAGATTCATCTCTGCATACCCCAGAGCACTGGCGCAGGTTCAGTGCACTCAGCGACTATTCTGAATTCAAGAGGTTGAATTCCATCTTCTGTGGATCAGTGGGTGATAATATAATAATAGTACGAAAAGTGGCTGATGTTTCTTGAGCTTTCTGCATGTTCTAAGTGATTCACATGTACCATCTCAATTAAACTCCAAAACTACACTCTGGAGAGATACTATTATTATTATTATCTCCATTAATAATTCAGAAAACATACGTACAGAGCACTGAAATACCTTGCCCAAAGTCAAAAAGTTAAAAATGGTGATGCTTGTGTTTACACCTAGGGTTCTGTGAGGAAATGAGATTAACATTCTATGGTGGTGACTAAAGCCAAAATAAGGGGTGATATTAAATATTATTTATGACCTCAGAAATGCCTCTGCCATTATTTGTATCACAGGTGATACCACCGTAATTTAAGATTAGTAGAGTTCTTTAGAAATTTATTGACTTGTATGGGAAGGAAGAAAATAATTACCGCCTCGTATTCTGCAAATAATGTACCTGACTACTTCTTCAATGGAGCTAGACACATACTTATAAAACAAAGATCAATTGAATTGATCATCCATGCATTCACTGAGCATTTACCATTGGAGTTTTTCAGAATCGTTTGCCTTGGATGCAAAAGAAGCACAAATCCTTGCCAGTATAGCCTGATATCTTAAGGACTGGTTTTATTTACGACAAAGGGCAAGAGTCAATCCGTGAGCTCAATATTTCATTCTACGCTATTTTTATGCTTTTAGATTCTTCAAAAAATTTAAATATTAAGTAATGAATGCATTTATCATAAAATTAAAATAATCTTACAATCTTTTAATTCACCAGGTTACATTTCATTCCTTTCTTTATTCATTTATCTACCCCTCTTAAGCAACTGACCATTGTAATGTGTCCCATTAAGGTACTAATTAGCTTTCTGATCTTAGTGATTCTAAGGGTGTTGGAAAGAATCTATGTACGAGTTTGCTAGCCTGCTCTTGAGCATGGCTGTTTGATGTGTCTTCTGACTTCAAAAAAAAAAAAAAAAGAAAGAAAGAAAAGCCACATTAAATATAGTTCTTTGAATGTCAAATGGGCATATGATTTTTGAGCTTGCCAAGTGTTAATTGGTCTCTTTCCCACTGATGATACAAATAAAATTCACAGCCAATTAGTTTCAGTCATGAATCTTTACTCCTTGACAAAGTGAACCACTTTGTTGGAGAGACTAAAAAAATGAAAAAATTACTAGGATCATATCACTGAAAGTCTTTGCAGGGATCAGCAATCTGTAAGAAATGCTGGGTAAAAATGAGGCTATGGATGCCCATGTTACTCAGAATATATTTTGGTCTTTAAGGCAGTTTAATGGCGGTTTGCATTAGAATTTTTAAAAATACAATGAAGGAGACAGATGCACTATTATAATAAGTGAAATGAAATACTGAATAGAAAAGAGTTGCCTCCTTTCATTACACTAAATCATATTGTATATCGGTGTTGGAAGATAAAGTCTTGATGTGGTTGGATAAAACAGCTATAATCATGCAAAGTCTCCGACTCGCTGCTTGAAAGTACCATGGGATGCCAGTTACAAGGCAAACAATAGTTCTCTTCTTTCAGAGTAAAACAAGAAGCTTCATTAAGAGTGCTACTTTGAGGCTTCGCATTGGCACACGGAGAGATATAAATGGCTGTGAGAGAAAAAAACACAGTTGTTTTCTAAGAGCCTTGCCTAAATTTCTAATTCATTTATTATTAATAATAATTTGGAAAGAGCAATTAGATGTTTAATCTTGTTGTTGTGAGACCAGCTAACGGAGCTGACTCCCACCTTTGCTTCAACCTTCAAAAGACTGAAAAACTATGACAAATCTAATAGTAAGTGTACAGCTACAAAACTTTTTTGAACGATGATGTGTCAATAATTATAGGGAGAATTCAGGGCTCATTTTTACACACATACACACACAAAAATCCAGCGGGTCCATATGCAGACCCAAACTGCGGCAACTAAAAAACGCCTCTTTCCATACGTGCAATAAAGAGTAAAAATATCAAAGGACTGAATATAGTTTAGAGGTTAACAAGGACCAACAAGTTGGCAGCGATGTATGTCACTTGTCAAATTGAAGTGTGTCTGGGCACACAGAACACCGGATTAGCTAGGGCAATAACGTCTGATGCCCTATTAGGATGTCTCCTAAAAATCATAAAAGGTAGCATTTTTGAGAATTTAGAGTTATTTGTTAACAAATGAAAGACACAGTATTAGACGATTTTCCTAACAAGTATGCTTTATGATGGTGAATGGCTCAAGGAGGGCATGGTATTCTCTTGTGGTCATGTAGGCCTATCCCCCACAGACAGGCATTTGCAAAGGACAACTGTATGGTTTGGTGCTAATGAAAAACATGGTATGTATCTGATTCGTCATGCTTCATTAACAATCAACAGGCTTTGTTTTAGCAAAAGCAAAAAATGAAAATGAAGAGCTTGATAGAAAGTTCATGGTAGGAAACTAATTGACACTTGTTATTTCTCAAGCATGTTTCTATTCATGGTGTGTAGATATGGCCTTTAGATTACATCATGGAACAGGCAATGTCTATGTGGGGTGCACAGGCTCATACACACACACATACACACACCCTTTTTACATTTGTTGCATATGCTCAAGAATAATAATAAAATTGATAGTACATTATTGTCTTACCACCTGTCTATATGAAAAGTGCCAGATACAATAAAGCAGTGTTTCTGATTTCTTGAAAGAGAATGACAAAATTGAACCAAGCTGCCTGTGGCTTTGTCCAGTGGGGCATTCTAATTGACTCCCAAGTCATTAATCAGTCCCCAATCAATCTGTTTTGCCAGCAGCAGGCAGTTAGGACTCCATTCCCAACCATTCATCATGCCATACCCTAATTCACTGCCCCATTAGCCATGGATTAGGCCTCTGTTAGAATAACTAAGTGCCAATTGCTAAATGCAAAGAATTTTTGTTACTCACCTCAGCCACTGGGATCCCTTCAGGTGGTCGACACTGGAGCAAGACTTCCTGTTCCAAGGATACTTCCTTTCCCAGGGGTTCCTGCTCAAATGTCTTCCGTAGATCTGGAAAGCACAGGTAATAAAATACATGACAAAACTAATAATTAACATTTGTTTATTTATGGAAAATGATATAAAAATATCCCAGTTTAGTATTTTATGTATCTTTTTATTTTTATTTTTTATTTTATATATTTTTTAAGATTTTTTATTTATTTGACAGAGAGAGACACAGCGAGAGAGGGAACACAAGCAGGGGGAGCAGGGGAGGGAGAAGCAGGCTTCCTGCCTAGCAGGGAGCTGGATGTGGGGCTCAATCCCAGGACCCTGAGATCATGACCTGAGCCGAAGGCAGACGCTTAATGACTGAGCCATATAGGCGCCCCTCTTTTTATTTTTTTTAACCACACTTTGTTAGTACTGTACCATAATCCGGGCTATTATATTCTGTGTGGTGGAAAACATGAAATTCAGAGGCTATTAACTGCTTCTACTTTAATCTTCAATGGAATGCTTTGGAGAACCTCATTTACACAATCAGTGAAAATGATTAATTGCATTTCCTTAGTATTACTTGATCATCAATTATGGTGATCACATTTTTTCATCCAAAGAGCCCCATTATCATGATACTTACACAGAGTCTGTTATATACATAAATATTTTTCTCTTTCTTCATAATAGGTATTATTAAAGTTGTAATAACTCTGACATCTTTTGATCAATAACTCAAGAGGAAGTTTATGTTTCAGAGTGGGAAATAGAATGCTGGAGGCCTGAGAGAATGAATGTAACTTCTTGAGGTGTTTCAAACAGGAAGCAAGAAAAAGAGGAGCTAGGAGGATGAGTCTAGAAATATCTCAATATGTAATTATGTAGCCATTCTTCAATTAGAAGATTAAATGGTCATTTTTGCTCAAATATACCAACTGCCTAATTACATATTTATATAGTTACAGTTGCTAAGATATATGCAGTAGACTTTTAAAAATTGTTATAAGTGGACACAAACATATTAGAAATCAGTTTGTAATTTTAAACACCAAAATTAAAAAATAAATAATCCAACCATAGAGTTCTGAAGCAACATTAACAACAACAACAAAAAAAACCCAAACCAAAAACATGCCAAATACTTTATTTCATACATGTACAGTTTCAGCTTCTTCCAATGAAAAGTTATTGGAATTTTATCTGTTGATTTTGATTATAAATTAATGCTTCTATCCTTTCATGCCATGGCCCTGATAAAGGCTTAAGAATTGAAAAGTACCATTTTAGCCTACTGAGCTATGGGCGGAAACCCAGAGACTCTGGAGGTCATATCCTTAATGCCTTTCAAGGAGCTATCAGAAAGTACCATCTGGAAGAATGGATAGAGAGAAAAATCCACTGTTACATACTTGCCATTTATTGAATTTCTTGGCATAAGAAAACTTTCAGGAGCTTAGGGGTTGTGAGAAAATTATGGATCTGTGCGATTTGAGGTAAGACAAGGGGCTCTCCAAATGGTGACGGAATTTCTGGCAGAAGGCCTCTTGTAATTCGATTATCAAGAAATTGAGTATATTGCAGAAAGAAACCGCTTAAAATCCACAGAATTATTAGAACTTACAAGTTACCGAAACCATGTCCTTATTTTACATATAAGTAACATATCTATCAGATTACTCAAAGGTTTACAGCAAAATAATCCATGCTATATTAGAATATGCTGAGCCTCGGTTTGTACATATTTTGCTCTTACATACATCCCTTTCACACATCTTTTGGTCCGTCTGTGTCCTTCCAACACAAACATCTAAAACTTTTCTCCTCTGTGTCACTTCTAACATGGTAGCTTCTCTTTGTGCTCACTTTGGCAGCACAACACACTATAGCAGCTTCTCTTTGTTTTGGATCTGCATTAAGATAAAACTTTGGCAAAACGCCAGACACTAATAAAAAGAATAGCAACAATGAACAACTTTTACAGGATAAAATGTTCTCGACAACATATACCTTGTTTGTAAAAAAAAAAAAATCATACTGAAAAACTCCCATCTGATGTAGGGTAGAGTGAAGAAATAATGACTGGAATTAGTTCTCAAATTAAAGAACCCACTGACTCACTCTTGGTTAAATTAATTGGCATATCACAAAATGAGGGCTAAGGATAAGAGTGAGGCACATATGTATCCAAATAGCTAAAACAAATTCTTTTAATATTTATTAATTATATGCTTTGGTTGACACTTGATTAGGTACTTAAGATGACGATGTGTAAGATAAAGACCCAAGACTAGAAAGGTAAGCTGAGGTTAGTTGTGAAGCGCCTTTCTGCCATGCTGAGGAATGGCAAACCCTCAAAAGCTTTTAAGCAAATGAAGGAGATCAGGTGTCACATTGCCCTCATTGTGATAGATGGATTGAGGTGGTGGTAAAGAGACAGAAGGTAGTCAGGGACCCATCTGAGTAGACCAGGAGGGATGACGGGGTCCTGAACTCAGCTAGTCATAGTGAGGGGGGGGAAGCCATAGGAGGAAGAGGAGAAGGCAGATTCTAGAAATAAAAAGATCATACATTCGGGAAGACTCAGGTATCTGGAAAGTGCCAGGAGGCAAGAATAATGGTATGTTCTTAGTAATTCTGTTGCTGTTGTTAAGATGGTAGCATCGCTAGATGAAATAGTACCGAATTAGGCAGGAAAGTGAAAGGAAAAATGGCAATGTATTTGGTATAGGTTCAGTTTGCTGTGTCTGTAAGATACTCATATGGAAAGTGCAATAAATCCAGATCATGATTTCTCAACCACAGCACTACCGGTATTTGGGACTGGAGAATTCTCTGTGGTGAGGCTGTCCTGTGCACAGCAAAATACTTAGCAGCGTCCTTGGACTCCACCCACTAAAAACCAGAAGCACCCCTCCGAGCCAGGGCAAAATAAATACAACCAGACAATGCCTAATGTCCCCTGTAGGCAAAATCCACCCAAAGCTGAGAACCACTGGCCTAGAACCTAAAAAAAAAAGTCCTCAGAGGAGATTTGCGCTTCGTTGTCTAGGAGATGGCTGACGCACGGGAAACAGATTAGATTATATCACCGGGGGAAAGACTGTGTTCAACAAGCAGGGCACCAACATTCAAGGGAAAAGGCTGCCAGCAAAATGACATGGCATGAGCCAAAAGGCAAGAGAGGAACCAAACAGACATGCGTCAGAGGAGCTAAGAGGAGAGTAAAGTTTTAAGAAGTTGGGAGGCCAACAGGACAAATCCAGGGAAAGACTCACAGGGGCGAAGAAGGGACTGGTTTGGGACATTTAGGCACGAAGGGCAAGTGGAAGCCAAGCTGTGTGGAGGGGTGCACAGGCATTGGGAATATGACCATCATGGGAACCTACTGCTCTTTTGCCAAATTTTACGGTGACAGAAGTCAGCGGCACCATTAGGGGGCGATGGGTCTGAATGCAGCATGCTATAATTTTTAGAATATAGTGTAGTTTTTGGCATGGGTTTCAAATTCCTGCCATATGAAGGCACATCTTATGAGAATCCTTGTTTCCTAACTGAGAATGGTGACCACACGTCAGAGGCACACACTTGGAGGGACAGGTTGAACTGAACCATCATTGAATGCCTGATAATTATTTCGCTTTAGTGGTTTGGCTTTAAACTCCATATAAATTTTATGTTATTTCTAAAATGATCTCGTATTTAACCCCCCACGAGGCAATACTTCTTCCTGAAAAATCCTTTCAGTTTCTGTCATAAAACCTCTTTTCTAGCTTGCAGGTTGGGTAATGAGCATAGAATATATTGTGGCTGTCCAGCAAAGCAGCTGCTAATTTCAGTAGGTCTCCACGTTACTCTGCGAAGGAGGGTGGGTAATAACATTTTAAGCATATCCTTTATCATCTGTAGAGATGTGATAGAAGGCAGGCCGGATGCCTTGCAGGCAGAGAGAACACAAGGGTGACGAATGAATAAGCATGGAAAAAGGACACTTGTCAGCTAGGAATTAGACGTAAAACAGAACGGTACAGAATAACGTAGGTATTCCTGTCAGGAAAAGAGATGAATTTCTGCTCTTGGAAGACCTCTAGGATTCTACATTTCTGTTTTCTTTCCATTAGTTCTAAGGCTGATACTAAAATAAGTATAAAGTCCTTTCATTATAACCTAGATTACTTTTGCAAAGTCAACTTGGCCTACCTCTGACCTAGGCGTTGAGTCCAGCGACTAAAGGAAAAATCAGCTTTGTCATATGCATGCATTCTGAGAGATGTTTACTTGAGAACGTGAATATTGGCTTACTAAATCCATACAGCAAAATCCAATTAGCAGATGTAGAATCAGACTTGAAACTATATGGATTTCTATTTACCATTTACACAGTAATCAAAGAAAGCCTTTCAGAACACCTCCATGCATAGGCACACATGACGTCTCGTTTTTTTACTGTAAATTTTGATGCTTTCAATGAATTTTTTTCACAATAATAATACTGTGGTTACAAATTATTTATGATGTGGACTATGCCAATCATGGCATTCTGCAAACACGAACTTCACTTTCTGACGGGGTGGTAAACAGAAAGGAAGGCTAACTGGGAGTCTGAAGACTGTGCCCTTCACCTTCTTCATTGGTAAAATGAAAATAAATGTCTGGATGCTTTCAGAGGTCTCTTTGGCTACATATAAGGGCCAATAACTGAACAGACTAACATTTTAAACATGAGTTTGAGGGGGAAAGAGGTTTTCCTGTGTTGAATAAAATACTTCTTGGTTGTGACGGATCTTTAAGGAGCTATACCAATCAGATCAGTGTCCAAGAGAAATAATAGAAGAAATCATTTTTAAGTAATAGAGGAGTTGATGAATCTTTGAAGGGTACAGCTTATAATTTTCCCCTCGGGACAATTTTCATGGACTTTTTGGACACTTGGGTCTATAGGTACAGGTAAGAGTTAGAAAACAGGGAAAACAATGGGTCCCAGAAGATTGGGTATTAAAAATATCGGGAACTTCTTTATACAAATCCAAGGAAGCAATCACAAAAGCAGACTAAAATTAAAACTTGGCTGATTGTAAATGCATTCAGATTAACGTTGACAGAACTAATTTTCTGTCTCCATGGAGAGATGGGGAGAGAAGTGCCTACCCAAAGCAGCGTGTAAGAAAGCCCCATCCTGTCAATGTGCAAATTTATAAAAGGGGCAGAAATCCATGTCTCCATCCCTTTAGCAACTCTGTCTGACACCATCCAAAAGAATGTGTGTGGCCTACGACTGGAAAGTTGAGGCTGCACGGGCCTCGGTTTTGTGTATAATGCATCACACTACCATCCAAGCCCAGTAAGCCCTACCGATTATGGATGGAACCCCCCCAAAAAATATCAGCCAAAGATCCCCCTATTGTGTCTGAGCAGGAAGGTTGCTGATACTATTTTCTTCGAAAAAGATAATGAGTGTGTTCTTACTCTGAGTGTTTTAGAATGATTTATGTTTATTAAAAATGTTTATTTCCTCAGCAAGCTACTTCATTGTATGGAAAGATTTATTAGAATACAATATTTTTTAAAAGACCAAATCTTGGCAATGTGACAGGCTGACACCAGGAAGTCAAGAATTCTCCAGTGGGTATACTTCAGTTCAATAGGCTGTCCTGGTGGAAATGAAAATCCTTAAACTCCACAGAATAATAAGATAAATGACATATTATATTATTAATGTTGGTTGGTTTTTTGTTGTTGTTGTTTTTGTTGCTTTTAGATCTCATAAGGTTTGGTGAATATTAAAAGAGATGTTGGATCTGAAAAGGTTTTGAAAGATTATAAAGCACAAAACATGTAATAAATTATTATAATGATTTCTATTATTATTATTATTTTAAAGATTTTATTTATTTATTTGAGAGAGAGAGAATGAGAGACAGAGAGCATGAGAGGGAGGAGGGTCAGAGGGAGAAGCAGACTCCCCGCCGAGCAGGGAGCCCGATGCGGAACTCGATCCCGGGACTCCAGGATCATGACCTGAGCCGAAGGCAGTCGCTTAACCAACTGAGCCACCCAGGCGCCAATGATTTCTATTATTAATACTCAGAGAGTTCTGGAATGAAAGATGATTGCTCATAGGAGTCAATTTTCAGCATGTCATTCTCTTACAGACTTTGGCCATATGGTCTATAAACTATAGTATCTAATATTCCTTATTGTTCTTTTGGAATTTAAAGTTTATTGCTATGTTTTTCAAATTGTGTGTCATGACCCTTTAGAGGGTTATGAAATCAATTTAGTGGATTAAAAAGCAACATTAAAAAATATGAAATAGAATGAACAGAAAATGCCAAGAGGTATCATACAGGGTATTTTGTGTGTATATATGTGTATGTGTGTATATACATGTGTGTGTGTATTATATGTTATATATACACACTGACACATATGTATATATATACATACCTATTTATAATATATATACACACACACAAACATATGAACATATCTGTGTGTATTTCTATGCGTAAGAAGAAGTAGACTATATTTTTTATTGTAGGTCACTGTGAAAATCTGAAAGTTCTAGGAGGCAAGATAACATTGTAGCTAAGAGCAGGGTCTTTGCATAGAGAAAATTGGGTTCAGGTCTGACTCTACCACTTAACTAGCTGTGTGACCTTGAGCACACTATGTAACTTCTCCTTGCCTTAGTTTCTTCAGCTGAAAAATGGACATAAAAATAGTAACTAATTTATAAGGTTATATCAGAAGAAGTACCTATGAAATCCTAACATTGTGCCTGGAATACATGTGCCCAAAAGATAGTACTCCCCCACCTCACCTTTCCCCACATTAGCAAATTTATCATACTCTACAGATATTCGGTATTATCATTGCCAGTCAAAATAAGCATAATAAAATGAGACAAAACAATTATGAATGTGGGAGGGCTAATTATTGAAGAGCATGTTTCACAAAGAGAAATCTAGGGACTACCATGCTGTGCTTGATAAAAAGGCAGATTTCATACTCAGGTTGGGCCCTGGGAAGCTACACTTGTAAAAGGTCCCACAGGTGTGTTTTATGCACAGTGCTTAAATCTGAGAACCACTCAGTGATTGACTGATTATTTATGGAATACCCATGCTATACATGGCACTGGACTAGACACTATAGGGCAGCAGGAGGGAGGCTTTGAGAGGCCGTGGGAACCAAGCAAGCCTGCTTCTGCACTGTGGTTCTTACCCCCTGGTTTTTAATGGTCCCTCCACTGGTATTTCCAGAGTGTCAGTATGGAAAGTTTTTGTACAGGCTGACAGCTGACATTGTCCAGCATAGCGATCAAAATTTCACGTGCATCTGGGGACCATGCAGGTAACACAAATGATAGAATAGTAGGCACCATAATTTTTTTTACTGAAACATGATGCCCACCTGGGCTATTTTTCATTTCTAAATTTTAATAGAGACAAGGATACAAAACCAATCCACGTTTTTTTTTTTTTTTAACTCTTGTTACTCAGCAATAAGCTGTATGTTGTCATGTAGGAATGCAGACTCAGCGGACTGCAGACCCCGTATTTGATTGCTAACAGAAGCTGGTAATGTGAATTATTATATGATTTCTTTTTTCTAATTGCGTAGGTTGTTAATTGCTTAAAACTTTATCAAGAGTTCTTGTGTGGGCCAACGTTTCGAGGGCCAAACCAAGAAGCCTGTGGATTGCCATTTTGAGACATTGATCTAGCAAACTCAGTGCTGAGTGTCAAAGTTATCTTAGTGTTTCTTGAGGCCTCTCTCTCACCTCAGAGATGATCCCCCGGATTTCTCCCCACAGCTCTTCTGTCTTCGGACTCTCAGATGCTTAACTGAGAAAGACAGCTTGGTGGGCCAAGCTGTTTCTGTTAGTAGGATTGCATATATAACATTTTCTGAATTCACATTTTATAATTATTAATTTATGTTCTCTTGCCTACTTTCAGAAAGAATGTTAGGCAATAAATGTTAGGATTTCAGAATATTAAAGAAATGGAAATGATTCCATTTTAAATAAGTGGAAACTACTAGCACATGAGTCAGGAGAACCAGAAGTTTTCTTGATGGCTGGAAAGACACTTTGTCATTATTTCTGTAATTTTTGATGATTACATAGGATAAATACGTCCCCACATTCTTTCCCGAACCAATGTCTTCATTGCTATGGTTGCTATGTAAACAAAAGCCTGAAGCTCTTTCAGGTAAGGAGGAACCTGTCCAGAGTGGTTATAATTTCTGCTCAGCTCTTGTTCTTTAGAGTAGGAATAGCAAGTGTTCGGCACCACCGCCTTCCCTCACAGTGTATGTGTCCGAAGAGTAAGTCATGAAATTCTTTTCTATGGAGTCTGGATTTATTTTTTTTTAAAAGATTTTATTTATTTATTTGCTAGAGAGAGTGAGAGTATACAAGCATGGGGAGGGGCAGGCAGAGGGAGAAGCAGGCTCCCCGCCGAGCAGGGAGCCCGATGCAGGACTCCATCACAGGACCCTGGGATCATGACCCGAGCTGAAGGCAGCCGCTTAACCGAATGAGCCACCCAGGCGTCCCTATGGAGTCTGGATTTAGCTTCACTTAGCCTCCCTAGCACAGAACCCTGGGAGGTATAAGTAAGTAGGAGTTAGCATTCAAGATATGATGCATTTGCATCCCCAACCCTAGAGTTCACTGCACAGAACTTTCTGAGATGGGGTGTGTCTGCATAGTTATGGCCAGCTTTCTATTGGATATCATATCACTGCTAAGTTTCACTTTAAAAAGATAAAGTAACTAGGGCGCCTGGGTGGCTCAGTCGGTTAAGCGACTGCCTTCGGCTCAGGTCATGATCCTGGAGTCCCGGGATCGAGTCCCACATCGGGCTCCCTGCTCGGTGGGGAGTCTGCTTCTCCCTCTGACCCTCCCCACTCTCATGCTCTCTCTATCTCATTCTCTCTCTCAAATAAATGAATAAAATCTTAAAAAAAAAAAAAAGATAAAGTAACTAATTCCAGCCAATTGAATGCTAATTTTTTTCATTTAAAAAATTCTTTAGGGTCAAATATATCTTGGTGCTTGGTGCTTAGTACATAGGAGAACTTTAATAAATGCTGAATTAGAATCAATTTCCAAAATAACCTGGCAAGCCCCATTACCAAAGGTCTGGGAACAATTTCTCTTCTGGTAACTATAAAAATTCTTTGAAATTGCACAGGTCAACCCTCTTCCTTTACAGATAATGCATCTAAAACCCTGAGAAGTTAACTAACTTGTTCAAGTTCATCAACTATTTACAAGGCGGCTACCCCATTATGTGGGTCTACATAGTGGTTGTATTTGTTTCTGATAGAAATTACTATGAAACGCACTGGCTTAAAACACCAGAAATTTATTTTCCCATAGTCTGGAGGTCAACAGTTTCACCGGGCCATACATAATCAAGTGGTCAGTAAGGCTGTACTCCCTCCATAAATTCTCTGGGAGAATCCACAGCTTGTCGCGTCCAGATTCTGGTGGCTGCTAGCATTCCCTGGCTTGTAGCTACCTCCCTCCAATCTCTGCTTCTCCAGTCCCGTGGCCTCCTCCTCTTCTATTTGTGTCAAATCTCCCTCTTTCTTTCTCTTATAGGGACATTTGTGATGGCATTTAGGGGCCACCTGGATAATCCAGGAAAATCTCTCCATCTCAAGATCGTTAAGCAGGTCCAAAAAAGGTCCTTTTTCCATGTAAGGTAAGATTTCTAGGTTCCAGGGATTAGGACCCCGATGCCTTTGGGACCATTATCCCATACAGTGGCTGTGAGTGTGGAGCCTGGATTTACCTGCCTGACTTTAATCCTGGTCCTGTACTTATGGAAGTTTGAATGCTTTTGTTTCTTCATCCCTAAAATGAAGATAATTACAGTATTTATCGCCTAGGGTTATTGTGAAGATCAAATAAAGGAATACACATAAAAACCCTTAGGAGGGCAGTGCTATTACCTAAAAGCTCTCTGTAAATGTTCTCATTCAGAGACCCACTCCATCGAGCCCCAAATCAGTGTAGCTATTGAACTTTTACAGAGTTCCTGGCTATACGGATATTTAATTAAATAAATAAATTACTTTATTCACTTACTTATTGCCACCAAGAGGCCACACTCCAAGTATCAGAATCAAGTTTCTTGTCTCCCAAACTGAGCTGGTCTTGACAACGTGGCTCTTGATCTAGGGAATTTCTGCACCTCTTTCAGAGAGGGTCACGGTGCAGTTACCCACCATGCTTTCTGACCATCTTCTGCACTTTCTGACACGGGTCTGTCCTTGCATTGAGCAAACACAGTTGCTTTACTATGACTCACATTTTCAGATTTCCAAATTTTCAATTAGTTTTTTACATGTTCAATGAACAGAGAGGCATTGACCATTTTTTAAAACTTAAAAAAAAAATTGTTTTAATGTAGTTTCAAAGTGCTACTCTAGTGAATGAAATAGTTCTATAGCCACATAGAGTCATAATACTTGTGTTTTTAGAAGGAAAAGAAGTATCTTTCTGGGCGCCTGGGTGGCTCAGTCGTTAAGCGTCTGCCTTCGGCTCAGGTCGTGATCCCAGGGTCCTGGGATCGAGCCCTGCGTCCAGTGGGCTCCCTGCTCGGCGGGGAGCCTGCTTCTCCCACTCCCCCCTGCTTGGGTTCCCTCTTGTTCCCTCTCTCGCTGTGTCTCTCTCTGTCAAATAAATAAAATCTTTTTAAAAAAAATATATCTTTCTTCCAACAATGATAAAAGGTGTTTATTATGTTGTCATAGTAGAGTACCACTTATGCTTAAATCACCAACTCTGGCTGTTAATGGGAAATAACTGCTATGAACTGACCAGTAGAGCATATTTCGAAAGTACTAGATTACTCTTCTGAGCTTTGGGCACTTATTAAAAGTAAAAAATGCCTACTTAAGGCCACAGAACCCTAAAAAGTTTGCCATGGTTTCCTTTTTCAAGAATAGATTATCTTATCTTGGCTGGAATTTTTTAAAAATCATGATTTTTTTTTTTAAATCCAGCAACTCTTTCAGTGATCGTTAAACGTAAGGGACACAAGGTTGGATGGGGTTCTCTTTTTACTTGCTTTCGTCTCAAATATTGTAAATGATAAAACAAAACAAACAAACCCCAACCAACCCAACAGCAAAAATGAACTACATGAAGTTTCCTCTATAATTAGGTTGCAAAGTCAAGAAGTGTCACAGTGTGTTTACAACTCAGATCTATGTTACCAAGTTCCCTGCTTCTGTTTCAGTTTGCAAAATAAGGATAATAACAGAACCTACCTCATAGGATTGTTGGGGGCTTATATCGGAGTTGTATTTTGTAACCTCTTTCAACATTTTAAAAAAGTAATGTTTTTGACCACTCTTAGGGAGTGGTCAAAAAAAATGAACACTTCCAATAATATCATAGTTTATATACAGAAATAGAGATTGGAATAATCTTTAAGGAAATCAGCAGAGGCGTCATCTTGACAATGTCTTCAGTTTTACCCAGGGATGGCTATCCCTTACTGCACTGAGGTCATTTAAACAGAGAACTCCTGAGTGAACAAAGTTCCTGCAGAAGGGAAACACATTTAAGCCATTCTTCTTTATTTCTTGGCTTTGGGGCATTTATAGGACAAACATATTTGTATTCAGTTTTGCTAAAGGGTTTTTTAAAAAATAAATATTTTAGAGCTAGAACTGCAAATGACATCCATTACAGAGAAAAGGAAGAAAAAAACCCATACAAGCCACACTTTTATATTCACACTGCATCTTTAGTTTTAGAAAAAAAATGATTATATGCCATCACAATATTTTTTAAGGTATATCTTAGGGATAAATAATAAGAAACATGCCAACTTTATGGATGAGGAACCTGACATATCAAAAAGTTAAGGCTCTTTCCTCAGAGTACAAAGAAATGAATGCGATGATTGCAGACAAGCTTTTTTGCAAATAAGCAGTTTAGCCATAACCTTCCCTTTTCATACAGCATAAAACATTACTTTAATGACATATTTTAGCCCAGTGGGTTACCAGCCCTGCCTATAATACATAGATAGCTGATTTCTCCCAAAATATAACTTATGAGACAGTGTTCTATCAACTGGTTGTCTACCTCTCAGAATAACATGAGCTATAAATGTCGATGGATTTGTGGGAACTCTGCGAATCTTGGGAATTTCTGTACAAATACAATAGAAAATATGTTTGGAAAATACAGACTGATGCAATCAGGTATGTCTTATGGCTTTTAATCTTGAAATAGGAACCACATGATGAACTATTTAATATAACAGTTGAGATTTATATGAAACAAGAAGAAATTTATGGTTAAAGATTTCTGTTTTACTATCTAAAAAAGCCTCAATCGTGCAGTTAATCTTATCTAATACAAAATCTGGCCTCTGTAAGTTATAATTGGCTTATTAGGGGCTTAAACAGTTGCACATGGGATCAAACCACAGCTCAGAAATGCATGTTAATGAACAGGCCATTTACTCTGGTGTGCTGGTAAACTGGCTGAACTCTACCAGGCTATTTGGTGTTAGGCTACCAGACTCTGTCATGGTATAACCTAAATCTTTCGGAACACCTGGTTAAAGAAATGTATTATTTGGTTAAGTCATCATAATTTAGTATAATTTAACCTTGTTTTCTGCCCTGTAGACATGTAGGGAATGGAAAAGAAACATACAAGGCCACGAGCAATGACCTCTCTATATAATAACTCACAATAATTCACAGGATTACATCTATGTAATTGAGGATACTACTGCCCTACACCAGAAATATTAATGAATTAATTCTTTTAAGAGACTTATTGAGGTCCTATACTATGCAGGCATCACTGTAGACATTTTGAATTCATCAGTGAATAAACCAAACAAAAATCTTTGCCCATGTGGATCTCACTTTCCAAGGGGGTGGCGGAGATAGACTACAACCCATGAACATAATAAATAAGCAAATACATAGTAGGTGAAAAGTTGGTAAGTGCTATGAAGAAAATAAGTACAAAAATGTACTGGAGGTTTGAAGTGTGTGTGTGGGGGGGGCAGAGAAGCAATCACTTTATGCTACCTGATGTCCTTAAATTATTTGGGTGATACAACATTTTTCCTAAAAGAACATATCATTAGCATTGAATAACATCATCACTTTGTCCCATCGTATGCTTTCAGTTTAATTCAATTTCATTCTATTTATTTATATCTTCAGTTACTTAGCACCAACCATGTGCAAAGCGCTATTTTTAGGCATTGGGGGCATCATGATAAAGAAAATAAAGTGCCTGATCTTGTGAAGCTTATTTTCTGGTGGTGGAGACAGTCAACATAAAAGGAAACAAATAATGATGAAGAGAAATGCTCTCAAGAAAAACTAAAGCAGGTTTGGGATTAAGAGAGTGACAGAGTTGGGGTCAGTGGGCTTTAGCTCAACCGGTCAGGGTTGACCCCTCTGAAGAGGTGACACCTCAGCAGAAATCTGAATGAAAGAAGAAAGTAAGCCTGAGCCACATTTAAGAATTGGGGAAGAATATTCCAGGTGGGAAGGAACAGGTATTACAAATAGCCTGTATTTGAAATGAGTGTACTGCATTCTGGAAACAAAGAAGCCGGTGAGGTTGGAACAGACCAAGCAATAGGAGAGAGGCAGGAACCCGAGGCCTTCTGATACCTCTGCACAAAATAATAGTGAGTTTATAACATTATGCCTGTGGAAAATAAGATACCACCTGACATAAAAGTCACTGTCACCTCTTCTCCTGTCTGTACCCAGAGTATTTGTTAAAAGCATGGACTCTCTTGCTGGTCAGAAGAGCTTCTCCATAGACCAGATGTGAACTCAGGCAGGATTTTTAATCTCCCTTTGTTGTCAGGTTTCCCATCTGTAAAAGTGTGATTATTGCACCCATCATATAGAATTGTTGCAAGGATTGAATGAGCTAATCCACATAAGTATTGGTCAAAGGGTATAAATTTCAGTTACTAAATGAATAAGTTCTGGGGATATTTTTCTGCAGCATGGTGACTACAGTGAATCACACTGTATTATGTACTTGAAATTTGTTAAGAGAGTAGATTTTAAGTGTTTTCACTAAAAGAATAAAAGGTAACTATGTGAGGTGAGAAATAAAGTGATTGAAACAGTGTCACCATTCTAATCATTAATTCTAGAGCCCATCTGTCCAGTGCTTTCAAACAACTGAGTTGTGGCTAGTCTTAATGGACAAGTACTGTAAGTGTAAACACATCAGATCTCAAAGATAATCATGCAAAAAAAGAATATAAAGGATTTCATTAACACTTGTTTATATCGGTTACTTTGTTGGAATGATAGTTGAGATATACTGGACTAAAAGATATATTACTAAAATTAATTTTGCCTGTTTCTTTTTACTTTTTTAAGGTTGGCTACTGGAAAAGTCTAAATGACATAGGTGGCTGGAATTACATGTCTCTGGACACTGCTATTCTGGATAATATGCGAGACACTACAGACTCACAAATGTGAACAAGGCTTAGACCAAACCCACAGGTGGTCACAAGGTGGTTCTGATCCCAGGGAAAAGGACAAATGAGCAATGAGAGACGAGCAGAGAGGGCCACCTTGATCCTCCTTCATTCTTCCCAGGAACTATCATATTCCAATCTGTCACCAGTGGCCTTTGTGATTTATTGGTTTGCACAAGAATAAAGAAAAAGATCCTTAGGAGCTATCCTGCCATTCCCAGAAAGATGGATTCTCTGTGCACATAAATTCACTCTGACTCCTGAATCGTAGGAGAAGGGTGACCATATGGAGTGCTCCTTCATCCTCAGGCATGGGGGATAAATTAGTCTAATTGTAGGTGAATTGGCAGATAATTTCATCCTCTAGGACTGAGAGCCAAGGCCTGGGACATGAAGTTGTAAAATAAGAAGAGACTTTTTAGTTTTTAATGTTAACTCAGAAAAAAAAAATGTTAACTGAGTACAGAAAAGTTTCAAAATGCACAAATATCGGTTGTTATGAACACCTATTATCAGTCACTGAGCATTTGTTTTGTGTCTGGCACTATGCCATATGCTTTACAAGTTTATCCAATTTAATCTTAAAATAACCCTATCATTTGCATTTCACGGTTGATGAAACTAAGGCTCAGAGGGGTTAAGTCACGTGACCAAGGTCATATTAGTAAGCGATGGGACTAGGATTTGGACATAAGTCAGCCTGGCTCCAAAACCTGTGCTCTAACCATTCCACTATGCTACTGACATTGTATTCCTTCCCACGAACAACTACAACCACATCAACAACAATCAGAACATCAAAATAGCAGCCCTATCAAAACTAAGACATTGCCCAAAGAATGACAGTGTTTGCTAACATTTTGCCTGAATTATATTCTTACCTTAACACTAGGAATTTTCCCATTGGCTTTTGAACAAGGGATACCGGAAGAAAACCCAATGAAACTGGTAGCCATATTGCCATAAAGGCTCTGCTTGGGATAGACTTGAGGTCTCTCAGAAGCAACTCCTTGCTCTGCAGTGGAAGCCACGGCACCCACGGAGGACACTGGCATGGCCCTGTAGTAAATGTGCGCCATTCTAGAGGAGGCATGTCATGTTCTCAGCCCGTGCCTGGCTACATTCTAACTTCCATAGTTCCTTTTATTCTCTTCTGCTTTGATTGCGTCACAAACCAATTTTTATATTTTACATAGTTTGAATAAACGAAATATTATAAGCAAATAAACAAATAGCCAATATTCATTCCTGCCTTATAAACTTCTGAAAATAGAGCTTTTTTGTGAAAGAACGATGAGCTCCTCCATCGTACATGTGAGTATAAGTCTAATTAGGTGAGATGTAATTGCATTTATTTAACCTTAGCATCATAGTTATCTTTGCCTGAGACAAACTTAAACTTTAACTGCAGTTTATGTGATGGCCATCTGTCAAATATTCCTGGGCAAAGCCCCACAGGCTCACTTGAAACAGGGCAAACTAGGAAATCTGCAAGCTTCATGCAATATTGGCAAGAACTTGCTGGGTAGAAATCAGTCTTAATAAAAAGAAATGAAATTTAACCTTTTGTTTTTTTAAACATGATATAAATCTATATGACTACATCTTTACATATTGGATGGTCTTCTTTGGCCATACACACATATGAGTTCAGTAAAGTATGGAACTACAGGCAAACTGTTCTTCAGTCTTATCGCATGAAGACAAAAAGGTGCTATGGGCAAATTAATCTCTTACTAAAAGAGTTTGTTTTCTTATTATTTGAAAATGTCAAATTACGTTCAGCAAAGTTTATGTAATACATTGCAAATAAAGATGGGGTTCTTATATGTATTTAATTTTTATGTGGAGAATAGGGACATATATAGTGTGTATATATATATATACACACACACACATACACACACCATACATATGTTATGAAATTTTATATATATATATATATATATGGAACTGGCACAATAAGAGATTCCTCATTTGGAACTCTGCAGTCCTTAAACTTCAGCTTTTAGGCAAGCCAATTTAGTATGGAATATAAATTTGTGATTTTAAATATTCATTATAATTGATATTAATGAACACATAGCAAAGAAAGAAGTTTAGTCTTATATCATTATACCTCTTTTGATTATAATTAGAAGCTAACTTTTTTTTTTTTTTTTAAAGATTTTATTTATTTATTTGAGAGAGAGCACATGAGAGGGGGGAGGGGCAGAGGGAGAAGCAGACTCCCCGCCGAGCAGGGAGCCCGACGCAGGACTCGATCCCGGGACTCCAGGATCATGACCTGAGCCGAAGGCAGTCGCTTAACCAACTGAGCCACCCAGGCGCCCAAAGCTAACTTTGAATTCATTTAAATATTTGACCAAAACAATTAGTTTCTTATTTCTTTTTAAAATGTTTAAAAATATCTTTTAGCTTCATAATTAATAAAATGAAGTCTTCACGAGTTGTTGTAGACGATTATAGTGAATGTAGGGTTTTGCCACTGAGATCCCTTTTCAGGACTGACCCCACTTTTTGGGAGTTTTGCCTGTGAGACAGCTCTGTGCCTCTCTGGTGGAACTGCCCTCAGTTGAGGAGAGGTGACTTGACCCAGGTCACATAAGCTGGTAGGGGTTGGGAGTAAAGCAAGGGCTGACATCCATTGACTAGTCCATGTGGAGGAACAAAGGCCCACTCACCCCTATATCTCAAGGTGGGGCAACTCTACAGGGCCATTCGAGCTCAGAGCTCCCTATGTGGTCATCCTTTGTCATACCTGCCCTGAAGCTCAATTTCTCCATCTGCCCAATCCTACGGCCTGCGTTCCTCCACAGGTACCATTCCTAAGAGTACTGTTCACTACGTTTCCTGCATGCATGTCCCCATCTCAGAGTCTATTTCATAGAGAATCCGTATAAGACAAAGAGCCAATCTCTTTAGATATGCTCTGAGAGGAAAGTTTAATATACAGCATTTTAATAAACTTCACCGGGAATTTTTTATAACAGTTCTAATTCAACAAAATTTATTAAACATCTATGATGTTCTAGGCATTGTGCTAAGCACGAAAGATATAAAGTTAAGCAAAACTGAATTAATCAAAATTGATTTCAAAGAACTTGCTGGCATGAAATACAGACGTTACAACAAGTGAACATAATTCAATTGAGACAAGCCCTATATGAAGAGAATGGACACACTGCTCATGGGGAGACCCATGAGACAGGAATGACTTCACTCAGGACATGTGAAACAAATTCTTCAAAAAGCTCAAGCCTCTTGAATCATTCTTTCTTCTCTCTCTCTCTCACATCTCACAGCCAATCTTTCAACAAAAGCTATTACCTCCGTCCGCCCTTAAATATACGATAGTCCCCCCTTGTCTGCCGTTTTGCTTTCGGCGGTTTCAGTCAGCCACAGTCAACTACAGTCCAGAAGCAGATGAGCCTCCTTCCGACTTAGCATCAGAAGGCCACCAGTGGGCTGACGTTATCTCACAATGCCCTTGTCATTCACCTCATCACACAGGCATTTTATCGCCTCACATCAGCAGGAGAAGAAGGGCGAGTCCAGCACAGTAAGATCTTTTGAGAGAGAGATCACATGCACTAACATTTATTACAGTATATTGTTATCATTGTTCTATTTTATCATTACCGTTATTAATCTCTTACTGTGCCTAATTTAGAAATTAAACTTTATCATAGGTATCTACAGAAAAAACATTGCATACATAGGGGTTGGTACTATCTGCGGTTTCAGGCATCCACTGGGGGTCTTGGAACATATTCCCCTGCAGATGAGGGGAACTGCTGTATCCAGGAGCCAGGCTGCACCCCCTTCACTGCTTCTAATCTATGCAGGTCTAACATCTCTCACAGACACAGCCTCGTAACTGGGCTTTGTGCTTCTACCTCAACACAAGTCGTGATTCTGCTAACACGGAAGTCAGATCATGAATTGCTCTGCTGAAAACATTCCAGAGTTCTCCTCTCAAACTAAGAACCAAAGCCATTACACCTACAGTGTCCCGGGCCATCTGCCTACGAAGGCCAGGGCATGCCTGCCTAGGAGTCTTGGTATCTGTGGTACTCGCTGCTCCCTCTGCCTGAGTCCCCCTGCCCCTCCTTCAGGTTTCTCCAACTGTCAACATCTTCCAGAAGAATTCCCTGACCACCCACCCCCAGCACAACATACCCTCTTTTTCTGCTTTACTTCTCTTCATTGCGCTTACCATCTGCTCTGGTCGTGATTATTATTTATTTTATTTCGAGTTTGCCCTTGCCCACCTGAACATAAACTCCATGAAGGCAAGGATCTTGACCTGGTTTGTTTTTGGCTCCATACCCAATTCCTACAAATGCCCCAAGAACAGAGTAAATGCTACTAAATATGGTTAAATAAATGAATGTTTACAAATAATGAAGAGACATAAGAGAAGGGTGAAACCTTTCAGTGTGAACAGTAGCTGGAAAGCACGGACATCAAAGTATTGCTAATCTAGTGTGATGAAAATGGAAACATTCTCTGTGGTTGGAGCTGGAAACACAGGTGAATATGTAAACCATGAAACACGGTTGTCACGGGCTGAACTGTTCACACGTTGAAGTCCTCGTCATCAGGACCTCCGAATGTGACTTTATTTGGAGACAGGGCCTTTAAAGAGGTGGCGAAGTTAAAATGAGGCCTTTAGGGTGGCTTTAATCCAATGTGACTGGTGTGTCTTTACAGGAAGAGAAATTTGGGTCTGCACAGTTACAGAGGGAAGAACGTGCAAAGGCGTGGAGAAATCAACCATCTACAGGCCCAGGAGAGAGGCTCTCGAAGGAGCCAACACTGTTGGGCCTTGACCTCAGGCTTGCCATTTCCAGAACTGAGCAAAGAGATTTCTGCTGCTGAAGCCACCCGGTCTGTGGTACTTTGTATGCCAGCTCTAATGGACTCGTATGATGGCATATGGCACCGTAAGGGATCTTTATCTCACAGGCCACTGTAACTTTTTAGCAGGGCAGGAGGCGATCTGTGCGGAGATCGGAGTTTCAGGAAGACTGCATTTGCAGTGATACGGAAGGCGGACTAAAAGGGAAACAACGGGAGCCCTGGGGACTAACTGGGACATGTTTGTCACGGCTGTGACCTAGATCAAGTAGGAGGGAAGGGAAGAGGCGAGTAGGGAATTGGGAGAGGCCTCAGAGCCCAGACGGTTGGGACCCAGTGACGCGTGATAGGTGGGTGATGCTGACATCCATTACTAACAATTTAATAAAATGCAGGCATACAAAAGAGTTCAAATGACATAATTCACATGGATTTCAGCAGTTTCAGACTTGAGAAAATATCTCAATATGGAACCTTACGGAAGATGAAAGCAGCATTCATGCTGTTCCAGATGTGAATAGCACTCATTGAGAAAAGGGGCCTGCCGAAAGAGCTGCAGGCTACATCTCTATCTTAGGCATAATACACATTAGCATATTTAAAAATTTGAGAATTTTGCAATGAATAAACCTACTTAACTTTGTCCAAAAAAAATAATTTCCCACATTTATTTGATTATGGAACCCTTTTTTGTGAGGCACTTCTTAACCTCTCCCTAAACATGAATGCTCCAGAATTTAGCACAGCTTGGAAAACAGAGGTGTATTTTGATGCACTCGAATGGCTCCGAAAAATAAATAGAGAAGCTTTGTATGGGTAATTCCTATTTCCAATAGTAAAACTAACCAACATTGTTCTAACACACTGGAAGAATAAACTCATTAAAGGAATATATAGCTGGTTTTCCTGTAGCCTAATTCTTACCAGATTAAAAAAAAGAAAATTCAGGATCTTTTTAAAAATATCACGAATTCTTTCACATCCCAAAAGAGCAACTGTCCATGTCTTTTTTTTTTTTTTTTTAAGATTTTTATTTATTTATTTGGGAGCGAGAGCGAGAGAATGAGAGAAAGAACACGAGAAGGGTAAGGTCAGAGGGAGAAGCAGACTCCCTGCCAAGCAGGGAGCCCGAAGTGGGACTCAATCCCGGGACTCCAGGATCATGACCTGAGCCGAAGGCAGTCGCTTAACCATCTGAGCCACCCAGGCGCCCCATGAGAAACTGTTCATGTCTTGAAACAAAAAACGATATTCTGGTGACTTAAGAGGAGAGTGTAGCTCAAATGCAGAAATCTGGGAGTTCTGACCAGGGTTCTTTGAATCTAGAGCCCGTGACGGCCTACATTTCTCCACATTCCACTAGGTTCTGAAGCCCAGGGTGTCCGTGCACAGAGACTCACATGCGATGCGCACGTAGGCCTTCCTGCTCTTTGTGGTGCCCGCTGAGCTCCAGGCCACACACTGGCACCAGTAATCTTCGGGCCCAAAGAGTTCTTCGACTTGCTGGCGCGAAATCTCAATGCTCACTTCCCGGACAATGAGACCTGCCAAGAGAAACGGAGATTGAAGTCAGGAGAAGGCTTGTACTAGCAGACTACAAAACATCATACCATGTATTTCCCCACAGTGATCCATCTTGATGCCATCGATCACCATCCCAGATATTGCCTCTCTCCACCTGTGATCTTCCTCTGGCTCCCGTTATTTGTCTCCCCACTTTTTCATTTTCTGATTTGCTATTTCAGATCTTCTGCTTTCATTAGAAGATGAAAGTGAAGTAGATCTATCACGGCACAAAATTACACTTTTTCCCAAAGCGTCCGACAAATATTCACCCTCTGCTGAGTTAGCTTGCTCGGTATATTCAAACATGAACATGAGTTTCACATCTTCTAAGGATCGTACCCCCACTATACAGGTCATGGGTAAGACATCCGTGTGCTACACATAACCTCACAATGATTAAATCTTCCTAACTCCTCACATGAAATGACAGAGAATAACCTAAAACTATAATCACAAGTATATAAATCATAAATATATATTGGTTTATGTATATAAATATATATCAATTTTATTATAGTATCATCTGGTACCATACAGCTATATAGAGTTTTACAACGCTTTACATAGTTTTACAATAATTGAATCCTCCTAACTCTTCACAAGGAATGAGAATGATCTAAAACTATAATCATGAGTACATAAATCATAAATATATACATGTCATATATCAGGTTTTATTATAATATGACCTAGTACTTTATAAATATGTGGTGATCATCTAAAACTAAGTTATTTTTATAGCTGTTTTTTAGTTATTAAAGCGCACTGCTTTCTTTAAAAAAAAAATACTAGTCTTAGTTAACAAATCCCTGCTATTCTATCCAAAAAATGTATGACTTTCAAGTTTTCATGCATAATATTTTTTATGCATAATATTTTGAAAGCCCAAATGTTTCTCTATAATTATAATGTAACCAAAATCCTGTTAAAGTAGCTTCCAGCTAAAATGCTCAAATATTTGGATTTTATTTTACAGCATTATGTAATCCTGCATAACACAAATTGAACTAAGAATCTGGGATTATCATTTTAAGAGTATTTATCTTGATATATCAAAATCTATTTCAGAGAGTCATTCTGCAAAATGCCTCTTTGCACTGAGCAAGAAGGATCATCTGAACGATGTATGTGGGCAACTGCCAATTTTCCTGCACACTCTATCAGAATGAAGTGCTTACTGAGAGAACTAACAGGAAGACCCTTAGGGTTAAGTATAAGCACAGTAAGAAAGATGAAATATATTGCTTTGTACTTTTTATTCATGTATTCATTCATTGAACAAATATTTATTTCATATCAGTTATGGAAAAGATATTGCCCTAGGGACTTGTGAATCTCTCATGAGTAGGATAGTCATTACCCTCAATGAACTTATATAATTGTGAAGGGGGTACATATTAACTAGAGATTATACAATTTATTTTCTTGATTACAATTGTGTTCAATGCTACAAAGGAGAAGTATAGAGAAAATGAGAGTGAATAACAAGTAAACCCAACTTAGTATGAAGGATTCAACATGAGTTAAGTTGGTTAAATTATATAGGGAGAGGGACAGAACATATGGGAAGAAGCAGGAAAGAGAACGAGGAGATTGGGAACCCGGAAGACAGCTGAGCACCAAACACAGAGATAGTGGCATGAGATGAAGCTAGAGACAAGAAAACGATCAGTCAATACACAGTCCTGTAGACCAGTGGTTCTCAAAGTGTGGCCTCAGAGCAGTTTCATCAGCATCACGTGGGAACTCGCTGGAAGTGAAAACTCTTGAGTCCCACTCCAGACTCAAATTGAATAAGAAACTTTGAGAGTTGGGCCCAGCGATTTGTGGTTTAACTCGCACTCAAAGAATTTAGATGCTTGCTATGGTTTGAGAACCATGTTTAGGATTTGGAATTTCTTTCTGAAGGTCACGGATGTCATTAAAGTGTTTTAAGCAAGTAGATGACATCATCAGATGAGAATTAATATATATGTATATATATGTGTATATATGTATGTATGTGTATATGTGTATATATATGTGTGTGTGTGTATATACACATATATGTGTGTGATATGTGTAAGATTTATAGAGCTTAGTTCCTAGAAGGTATGATTTCTTAAACTCTTTGACTATGACTTCTTGGTATAGGTGACATGAAGGTGTCATCTAAAGACACTAAAAAAGAGTATTCCAGAACTTACCCTAAAACCTAGAACATGCTCAAATGGGTAAAAGCCCTCAGGGAAATTAATGAACACCCAATAGAAGTAGATGCTGTCCCACTGGGGAAACAAGCAATATTTTCTATTGAGAACTGATGGGACTTGAGTCAGAGAAACATAGATCCACTCAAGGGTCCCTGAACTGAAATGAAGCCCAGGAAAGTGGATTTTATAAGCCCAAGGCAGGGCAAGATCCTGATGGGGCAACTCTATGGTCAAAAGTTTATTAAATATATTTAAAGTGATTTTAAAGTCTTGAAAATTAGCAAGGCTTTTATGCTTATACAGTGACCATTTAAAAATAATTTTCAAGGGCTGCCTGGGTGGCTCAGTTGGTTAAGTGTCTGCCTTCAGCTCAGGTCATGATCCTGGATTCCTGGGATCCAGCCCCACGTCGGGCTCCCTGCTTAGCGGGGAGTCTGCTTCTCCCTCTCCCTCTGCCCTTCCCCCGACTCATGCTCTCTCTCTCTCTCTCTCAAATAAATAAGTAAAATCTTTAAAAAAAATAAAAATAATTTTAAGTCACTGGCGCATCTAAATCCCTCACCCCTCTATGAAAAGATTAGTGTATTATTTTAGTCAATGTCCAAATAATAAGACAATCTCCACAGCAGAAATCCCAACTTATTAACAAAAAACACTACTTCCTTTCCACTTTCCTAATCCCTGCTTTGGGCCTCTCACTTTCCTGTCCTACTGTAATGGTTCTCATTTTCTGATATCTAGACGTTCACAGAAAGATGGAGCACAGCTTTCCCCCTCGACTCCCACCTTTCTTTTTATTCCACTCTCCAGTATTTCATACTTTTGCCTGTTTTACTTGTTTATACCTCCTCTCTTCATGCAGAAATTCAGTTACTGGAAACAAAACTCTTCCTTTGAAAGTTGTTGCAATAAATTTATAGTCACCAAAGGGCTGATAAACCTGCAGTGTGTATTTCCTCAGAACTATAATGGCTTTTTCCAAAATGCAGGGCAGTAACAAATGGGCTCAGGATATTAAAACCACACACAAATATTTTGTGTCCCAAGATGATAACTTCAGGTTCCATTCCTCATCCCCCGCCTGCCCCTCCCCACCTTTTTACTTAAAGCAATTACAGGAAACCTAATTAAATGTTAGGGTAGCTTCACTAGAGCCACTGTATCCTTCAGCCCAAATAGGCTCATGGATGTTTCTACTGACCACAAATCTGAGGCTTTTTAAGAAGCCACAGACAGACCCTCCTGCTACAGGGTTTATTCATAGTATGAATGTTCTGAATTGTGCGGCTCAGGCTCTCTGTGGGTGCAGGAGTCAAGCACACACCGATTTTTGTCTTTAGCTTCATAGATGCCCCATTTAGGAGGAGATGGATTGATTAGTTGGGTTACAGTTGTCGTGCCACAGGCCCTAAGTTTACATTCCAACTTTTGGTCAACAACACTAGAACAAGAAAGAACTGAAGCAGGAAGTCTCTCAACACTTAAAGCTTAGAATGCCCTACAATCAGCTGCGTTAGTCAAGCTCTGAGATACTTTGTTATATACCATCTATTCATTACCCTAGGTAAGTTCATTACCTATGACACTCTGCTCATCAAACCAGAGGTTAGTGGTTTGGGTAAACGTAGGTAATATCCTTCCTCTTTGAAAGTAAAATTTTAAGTCTGCTTGAAGTCCTGTGATGGAAAAAGCAAGCTGCCTTGAAATTTGTAATGCCATCAGCATTACTTCCAAGGCGGGCTGCTTTGAAGAGCATTTGGGAACTTGAAATTGGTTTCAGGTTACTTAAGGGTGGGGGGAAGTGCTTCGTTCTACAGATTTACTCAAATACAAATGTGTATTTTCCATCACGTCTGGTAAGATCAAAGATTTTCCATCAGCATTCTTCCTTTAATAGAGGCATCTCCAGGACGCATGCTGTTTGAAGTTTGCAGTGATCTGCTTTTATAATAGGATTCATTGTGGTTTGGGAGCCAGAGTGCAGGCAAGTAATTAGCATGCTATATCAAGAAGTCTTATAATGAATATGAATATGCACTTGCTAATAGGGAGTTTCAAATGATTTTAGAAATCCAGATGCAAATGCAACCCTCTGATTGGATCTTTGTAAGGCTATACATGCATATGGCAATAATATCTGGTAAAATGACATTTATTCCTTATCTTGAGCAAAATTTTAATTTTATAATAGTGTTCAGGCACCACAAATAGTGTTTTCCTAGAGGTTATTATAAAATGATCACAAATACATGATGCATACTGTTGAATAATTATTTAAAGCAGTATCTACATTCCCTGAGAAATATAATCTGTAGTACCGTCACCAAACATTAAGGGTCCACTAATGTCAAAAATTACGTTAAGTTCCAGAAATGTAAAGATGGACAAAATATCGCCTCCAGCATTGTGATCATTTATCTCGTTTATTAGGTGATACTCCAAAATCGTGCATCATCTCAGAAGATTTTTTAACATGTGGCCATCAAATCCTCGCCTTCTGATACCCCACGTACATTTCACTAAACAGCATCCTAAGCCCACATTAGACGTAGGTGTTATGTATGCCTAAGTTGTACTTCTTAACGACTGTATCTTTCATAAGGCAAAGGGAAGGTTTGAGACATCATGTTGTGTAGACCTACCAATTCGGCTCCCTCCAACACTCGCCCTATTGGGAGAAGATCTGCAGAGGTCACTCGACCAAATCTCATTATAGTACATTCACAGGACAGAGGTTGGTGGGCAATGTATGAAGCTGCAGGTAGGGATGATCTGGGATATATCACAATACTTTATTGAATTAGCTGGTCTCTTTTTCATGCTTTCTTCCAGAGCTTAATCCTATTAGTTTTCATTAATATGATCTAAAATATGCTACATATCAGTTCTAGATGTCTTAATATAAATTAAATCACGCAAAATAGCAGCATTATTTAAAAGGATGTCATGCCAAAAAAATAAAAAATAAAAAAAACCCTGACAATTATTTCAGCTCCTCACTAAAATAATCAAAATGTGGTAACCTGAGAGGCAGAACTTTACAATCAAGACATGGTTTTACGTTACATGAAGTCATCTGACAATCTTTAAACTACATCAGGAAAAGAAGACACTGTAATCACATAATTTACCAACTTTTCTCTGAAATGCTTTCCTTGGATTTTTAATATAATATTTAAAATATAAACAGGCCATCTAATTAAGTAAAATTACTTGTATAACTGAAAATTACAATTTACTGGTACATTAGATTTATTATAATTTTGTTAATTACATTTTTTTATCTTTGTGGTCAAGATGAATTTACCTAAAAGTCAAAGAATAACACGGCTGGGACTGACTGGCTCAAGGGAGTTGCTTGGAAACATTTCATACCTGGGTCATTGACCTGATTTCCTTTTTTACATGATAATTTCTAGTTACTTGGTTCCGTTTGGCATTCCGTGTCCAATGAGGATCTGTGTTTTGTTTTGCTATGTTTTTGTTTTGTCTAGAACTGAGAAGAAAATATTTATTGGATTGTGTATCTGGAGTGGGGAGACTTAAGAGTGCTTTTAGAAGGCTATATGACAACCACAGATAAAGGCAGTTTTTCCCCCTTAAAACTTGAAATGTTAATTGCAAAATGATATTAAAATAGTTATGAATGATACTCTGACAACAGTAATACTGCTTTCCCTTTCCTTTGCAGAAGTGTCAGGTTTTAGACATTACAGGAGAACCCAGTCCTCCTATTTTTGATTTGACTTTCCAACCATCACCAAACTTAGAGCTGCAAGTATTGATGATAATCGGAGTAGAAGGTATGCAAAAGACTCTTTCTTACACAGAGAGTGGTAATGAGTTAGTGGATTAATTCTACCAGTTGTGGCCCATCATTTAATTCCCATTCTAAACTTTGGTGATGAAAAACCTGTTGAATGTCTGTTCCACGAAGTCTTTCTGAGACCAAAATGGGAGCTAAAATCTTTTTGTATTTAACTTCTGTCTTGTGTGTCAGTGTTCTTTGGAATATAAAGAAGTGACTTTGTAAAAATGTGATGGTAATTTAATTTGGAAGGTCACAAAGCACATTCCATTGACATAGCAAATACATTTCTCATCTAAATATTTTTCATAAAACATCAAACTTATTACATACATATTTGAAGATATATTCTAACATTTTTCTTTAAAGTATAATTCTTTTTTTTATTATGTTATGTTAATCCCCATACATTACATCATTAGTTTTTGATGTAGTGTTCCATGATTCATTGTTTGCGTTTAACACCCAGTGCTCCATTCAATACATGCCCTCTTTAATACCCATCACCAGGCTAACCCATCCCCCACCCCCACCCCTCTAGAACCCTCAGTTTGTTTCTCAGAGTCCACAGTCTCTCCTGGTTCTTAATTCTTAATATTATCTAAATCATAACTACATGCATTACTTTCTGTTTTTATTTCATGCAATACATTGGTAATTTCAATAGAAGTAATTTTAACAAAATTAAAAAAAAAAATCCTGTCCATGAGGGTGGGGGGAATATTCTATTCTTGGAGGTCGACTTAACCATGAACTTGTGAATTACAGACCTTATTATTGCTCTACCCTTATTATTGCTCTACCCTTATGATTACCAGTCACTCATTTAATAGGTATTTAGAGAGACTCAGCCATGTGCCATGTGCCATGTGCCATGCACTGTTCTGTGGGCTGGGGACACAGTGGTAAAGAATTGTCTTTCACAATTCATGGTGGAGATAGTTCTTGAGCACTTATTTCGACACACCCAGATGAGAAAGACATGGCTAGTTCCAAGGTAGCCATGGAGATGGACTGCTTATGGATCCTTTCTTTAGAAGTTTACCGTCTAACACTAAACACACTAAAACAAATAGGAGTTTACTGAGTAAAGTGACTCTGTCATATGCATTGTGTATGCATCAATACAGTAACTGGCACATGTATTTGTTCAGTTAATGTATGTTAAATGAATGAATGGTTTATACATATAGCTATCATACCAAGTAGTGTACATTTCAGATATAAGTAAATTGAACTGTAACTCAGAAGAGTAAAAGTAACTAGAATTGATTGAGCATCTACTATGTCTCAGTTCATCTGCATAATAATCCTTGGGAATGGGTATTTTTATATCTATAATCTATAATGTAGGTAAACAGCAGAGGTCAGAATTTAAACAATTTTTCATGCAGCCAATGATTAGCAAAATCAGGATTTAGAGCCATATTATCTGAATCCAATGTTCCTCTTCCTTTCACTATACCAGTATTCTTCAAACTGTGCCTCAAAAAAATGTTCTTGGGGCACCTGGGTGGCTCAGTCAGATAAGAGTCTGCCTTCGGCTCAGGTCATGATCCCGGGGTCCTGGGATCGAGCCCCGAGTCTGGCTCCCTGCTCTGTGAGGAGGCTGCTTCTCCCTCTCCCACTCCCCCTGCTTGTGTTCTCTCTCTCTGTCAAATAAATAAATATTTTTTTAAAAAAGGTGTTCTTTGGGCGCCTGGGTGGCTCAGTTGGTTAAGCGACTGCCTTCGGCTCAGGTCATGATCCTGGAGTCCCGGGATCGAGTCCCGCATCGGGCTCCCTGCTCGGCAGGGAGTCTGCTTCTCCCTCTGACCCTCCCCCCTCTCATGTGCTCTCTCTCTCTCAAATAAATAAATAAAATCTTTAAAAAAAAAATAAAAAAGGTGTTCTTTGGTCAAGTAAGTTTGGGGATTTCTGTTTAATACACCTTCCTCTTAGAAACTCAGAATGCTAATCAGTGTATTGAAGGCTTTGGTCAGAAGTTGTGCCATAAAAAAGTGTTTAATTTGGATGGCCACTATTTTCCCCAAATTTATTAAAACATATAACCCTACAGTCAACATAAAGACAGAGCCCCATCTGATTAAGTCTTTCAACGTGATTTTGTTTAGCATTTTCCATCTGTTGGTTTACTGAATAAAAGTAATCTACTGTTTGGAAAATTCTGAAAACCCCATGAAGAAAGCTATCGTGAAACAGCTTCAGTGGAGAGATCAGGGTAAACCTGGGGAAATGGAATATTTGAGTTTGATGCCGAAGCATGGTTTGGGTTTAAAGACTTAGAGCGGAATCAAAGACACTTCAGGAGGATAGAATAGCACAAAGCCAAAGGGCAGAGATGAAAAAGCATGGAGCACTACAGGGGAGAATAGTTTACATGAATGGAGTAGAGAAAAAGACCAAGGAATTAGATAGAAGAGAGACTCATAGAGAGCCTCGAATGGCAGCTGGAGAAGTTTGTTCTGTGGAGTGGGGACCCTGTAAAAATGGTAAATTGGTGAAATGATGTTTTTTTTCAATGACAGATGCTTTAGGAAAATTAATCTTTCTCAACTAGTAAATAAGACTAATCTGATTTCTTTTAATGGAATTTTAATCATTTTAATTTTAATCATTATTACAAAAGCTGTTCTCAGATCTGTGACCTTACATCAAGTCATTAACCTTAACTTAAGAGCAATATTCTTGGTGAACCTCTGAAAACACTGTGGAAACCAGAACATATACCCAAAATAATAATTACTCATCCTGCTGGGCTTTCATCTTGTACCTATCTCATATGATTTAGAAACAAACAAGAGCAATCACCTCTGGAGAGACTGCCACTTCTTTTTTTTTTTTTTTTAAGATTTTATTTATTTATTTGACAGAGAGAAACACAGCGAGAGAGGGAACACAAGCAGAGGGAGTAGGAGAGGGAGAAGCAGGCTCTCCGCTGAGCAGGGAGCCCGATGCGGGGCTCGATCCCAGGACCCTGAGATCATGACCTGAACCGAAGGCAGACGCTTAACGAGTGAGCCACCCAGGCGCCCCAAGAGACTGCCACTTCTAACAGTTCTTATGCAGTATACTGGGGACAGCTACTTGCTTGTCTTAAAAGCAATATATTTCATATTCTTAAGGAAACTTTTAAACCAAACTAGAAAGGCTCATTTAAAAAAAAATTCAACTTATCCAGGGCAATTATTGTTACAACTGGGAGATTAGACAAATATCTACGTAATACACAACAACCTACTGATTTCCTTAGATAAGAAAATAAATTCTTGTCCTGTATTTACTGACTTTTGGAAAGTCCTAAATTCACCAAGTCTTGGTTTCTCAAGTTACAAAATAAAGATAAGAACTTTTTTGTCTTGTTGGCTTGTGAGGAAAGAAATGGAATAATAGTTCCAAAGGTACTTGAAATCTATTAAATTAAAATATATATATGTATACTGTATAATAATAACAGTTATTTTGAGAATACAACTATACGCTATTCACAAAATTACCATTGGAGTTGCTAACATAGATTCAGGACAGGGAAGGAGCACCATGATTGGAAATTATATTAGGCACACACCCAGATGAGAAAGACATGGCTAGTTTTGGAACTTTTCAGCAGAGTTGGGGAAAGTCAGGTCTGGGTGGGGACATCAATCATTCAGGGCAATGCAGATCTGGCTATGATACGGAGTTTGAGCAGCAGGAATGAGTTTTAGTGATTGACCTTTAAGTTTCTTGTCCTTCAGCCAATTAACCCAGGATTTTACCAATCCTCTAGGATTCTCATTATACTAAAGTGTAGATAAAGTGAAGTTACCCTGACAAGATGAGTGGAAGAGTCTACTTTTTTTGGCAACCAAAATGCTTGCATAGCTCATCTATTAGGAATTCCTTATATCCATATTCCATTATACAGGTGAGACAGGGACATTAAGCAACTGAATGGAAATTTCTAAGTAGGTTAGCTCTAACTAATTTGGGGCTAAATAAGCAAATTTCCACATTTTAATGAAGATTTAAAATTGATGAGCACAATCATGTCTTCTAGGGTCTTTCTTCACTTACCAACTAGAATGTGAGCTCTATCAGGGTAGAGATTTGTGCCTGTTACATGCAGCTGCTGTGGCATTACAATGAATATTTATTGAATTAATGAAAGAATATTTTCCCTAGGACATTCTTAATACTTATTTAAAAGATATGTGGTCATATCCAAATGCATTTTAGAGGAAAGGAACTTTTAGTCATCATGGAAGTTGTACCTCCTTCCCTAGCCAGAAAGTCACCATCAAACACAACTTTGACAAACTTTGAACCTGCTTGGCATTCACACTAAGAATGGGGTGGGGGGTGTGCTGAGTTATCATAATGTTTTTTAGATTCTTCAAAATTGTTTATAATAGCTGAATAAACACAGCTCAAGTACCAATGAAAGTATTTTTTCTTTGTCTTTTAGAGGAACTCTAATGTGCAAGAATGACCCATTAATTTACAATAAGAAGGAAAATTTAACTTGCGAAATTCCAAGTAGAAGTGAAAAATATTAGCATTTCATATTTTCAAGTCAGGAGTATGTATTTAAACTGCTGCTAAGATGCCAATTTTCAATTTTAACTTTATATAGAGACTGAAAAACAACTATTGTGTTCTCATATTTTCAAAGTAGTTCAATATATTCTGAGATCCTTGCTCAAATCATTCTATTATCATTCCAAAGGGAGAGATGATTTAATAAAAACAATGAAACCAAGTATAATGCAGGTAAATTTTTTTCTTTTTTTCATACAGAGTATGTTTCTTTGCTCTTCTGTTGATTCCAAGTTACTATATTCAGTTTTTAATAAACCTAAAACTATAGGTAGAATTCCAGAAGGCAATACTGATACAAATTTGATAATAAAACCTTATTTTTAATGATCCTTGGCAATTAACTTAACAGAGGGTATAATCTTTAGGGAAAGATCTGGTTTGAATTCTGTTTTTTTCAGTGAATAGATATATTTACCTTGGTAAAATTCCTTTACCTCACTAAATGTCATTTTCCTCAACAGGACAATGGGAATTAAAATTCCTAATCCAATGGGTTCTTTTAAGGATTAAATGAGATGATATATGTAAAGCTCTTTGCAGAGTAAACCCTTACTAGGACCTAATGAACAAGATTTCAGAAGCTAGAATAGTTTATGCTATGCTGTGTCCTAAATAACTCCCCTTGTTTCAGAGGCTTTACAAAAAATACAAGTCTATTTTTCCATCACAACAGTCTCCAGGACAGCTGTCCTACATGAACTCTCTTAGTGATCCAGCCTGCATCTGTGTTGAATCTATAGCCCCTCAACGATGGCTATTGAGCCAGGAGAAGGGAGCACAGAGGACCCACACCTGCTCTTAAGCCTTGGCTCAGCTGCGGCAACATAACTTTCACTCACAGCTCATCGGCTAGAAGTAATCACCTGGGCCTGCTGAACCATAAGGACACCAGGACTTGCAGCTCTCCCCTATGCCCAGAAAGGACAGGAGAACTGGAGGAGTATTATAAATGATAGTTGATAAAGCTACTTCAATAGGCAAAACAAGGCATTGAATTTTTAGGAAATCACAATGACACAAATATTAAGAATTACCAAGCCAAATGAAATTTAAATAAATTTGTTTTCTGTGCTATGAAAGTCTTCACTGACAGAGGGAGTTAAATGTAGACAAATTAGACTATGAGAACAAAAGGAAGAAAACCTGATTTTGGGTCCTGGCGTGGCTATTGTCATGAGTAACTTTGGGTAGGGCATTGCATTTCTCATTTTCTTAAACTTTAAATCAGTAAAAATAGATAGCCCTTTTCCAGTGTACTTCACAGGACTGCTGTGAGGTCAAAAGAAATCTTTAAGAGAAAGTACTTTTAGGGACAGACTGAGGCGCAAGGACTGCCAGCTCCTTACCTCTTTTTGGGAAGACAATCCGACCACATTTTCTAGGTTTCTTTGTCTTAGAAGTGGCCACAAATGCAATTCTGGTCAATAGAATGGGAGTGGAAGATCCTTGTACCTTTTCTTGGCCAAGCTGGTGAAGAAGATTGTGGGTCTCCTCCTCGCTGTCTTTCCCACTCTGCTGGCTGGGTGCAGAAGAGGATGAGGCCAGAGAGGATGACAGAACCACAGGATGAAAGGAGTCTGGGTCCATACCTGACCAATGGGAACAGAGCTGCCCTACAACCACGGGCACCTTCCTGGAACTGGTATGTAAATAGATGTATCATTGTATCACTTTTGGGTTATTCTATCTTTGGTGGGGTCTGTTACTGAGGCTTAGCATAATGCACACTGAAATGATATAGACCATGAATAATATGCTTGGCACATAGTGGGTTTTTCTAAATGACTACTGGATATATGGATGACAAAAATACTTATGAATCCCACAAAGCTTTGTTGTTTTGTTTTTTTTAACTATGATTCAGTGCTTAGCTTCAAATTACTAAAAACATTTTTTATTTGGCAACATCTTGTTAGATACACAGAGAATTTCTATTAATTCTGAGAGTTTTCAAATATCTGAATGTATGATTTTAATATTATCCTCAAAATGCTATAACACCTAGAGCAATTTGCTTATTATAAATGCTTAATATAAATTATATATGGTATGCTTGCAATCTTTTTCAAAGTATCACTTCCAACATAAATGTTGAACAAACAAATTGATGTGAAACACTAGGTTATAATGTTTAATTACCAGTATCATTTATTTACAGGCAATCTTATTTTGGTGTTTTCATAAGAGCTAGAAAAACTTAATCTTTAACAACAGAACAGTGGCACCTGATTCTGAATACTGTGTGTAACTTGCAACGTATTCATGTCCATTCCTACTAACATCACAAAGAAAAAGAAAGAAGAAAAAATGATTGTTTCCTACCATGAGCTCCAATTCACTGAGAGAGATATTTATGTAACTATATAATACCACCAACTGAACAAAGAGCTTCAATCATGTTTCTTTTCATATCTCCAGGCAAAGTTTTGTTCTCCTTCCCTTCTTTTACAAATGTGTTTCCTTCAAAGGATACATACTCTACTGGATAAACAATCTCTATGAAAAAACAGGAAAGCTAGCTATTTAATATGTACAGGTCAGTGTCATGAGGTGTGGAATCGCAGTAAATAATATTTTGCGATGATACACTAATAAAGATGATGACATTTTCATGATTAACCATGTTTTTAGTAAAGGGAAATTAATGGGTAGGACTAACCCGTCTGAAAGATACATACAACATGCTGACACACAAAACTGGATTTCCACATAAAATGTATATGTTATATAGACAGTATACATATGCACCTAAATTCACTGTTGCGTGTTTATATGCATATCATTCATCTAGTGTTTTCTTTTTACCTACAAGTTGGAATGCATTTACTTCATACTCTATTATAAGCCCATTTAGTCACATTTCTGTCAGATCCCACTTGCATATTCAGTGTTGAATAAATCAGTGGTTAATAAACGTCCTTGAAAATGTGTTTGGAGATAAATAATGAACTGCTGTATCTGATCATAAATGTACATTTTTACTCTCAGAATCCTGAGCAAAAAGATAGCCTGACCTATTACACAAATATATGGAAAAGGAGAAATGATTATAGGGCAATCATGTCAAAGGAGCCTGGCTTATTCTTACTGAGTGGATACACTACAGACCAAAAAAAAAAAAAAAAAAAAATGATATAACTTCAAAAAAATTCCACTGCAAAGGAAATACCAAATGAGGATAGGGAGTCAACCTTTTCATCATAAGTGCTTTTTGTCACATCTCCATGGGCTTGGGGCGTGGGCCCAGCCCCACAGCGTGTAGAGCTGCAGGACGCTCACAATGCCAGCCCAACCGTGCCGCCCCCTCCAAGGAACCGCTCCAGCTGACCACGGGCACGCTTTCAATTTACGGGAGGGCGGTCTGACAGGCAGACTGGGAGGACAGCAGAGATGGAAACACAGATCAAGTACAGATAAAAATATGTCCACCTTGAAAAACACAAACAAGACTTTTAGGTAACAATGTACGGGGAAGCATCTATTGAAAAATGAGAAGAATACAGTCACTTCGTTCTCATTTATGATTTTCACAGTCCCCTTTAGATTCCACTCCAAGCTCTCTCCATAATCCAATATCTGTACACATCCTACATCTATACTGACTTAAATAATATAGATTTATGTCCCTTGCCCATATCTTATAAATGTCAACCCGTCCCTTCTCAAAGCTTCTTGCTACTCAGCAGGTTTCAAATTTGTTTTTACGTGGGTGATCCTTTAGCAATACTTTGAAGTACCTTCCCTATTCAAAGTGAAGAGGGATCCAGTGTCCTAAGAAGAGAAATAATGATAGCTTATGGGTATTATTTCACACGTTCCTGACTATGAAATAATTCTCTCTGCTTTTAAAAAAGATAGAACACATATGCAAAAGAAAAAAAATCAAAAATAAAATTTAGAAGGAGAAAGGGACCACATAAAATCTTGCCAAAGGTTCATGTTTTACATAAAGCTGCAGTTGGGACTTTACAAAGGAAATCTCTGCACTTTTTATTTCTGGTTCAGAGGATTTACATGCTCTTTCTAATGATCTGGGCCTTCAGCACTGGGTAATGTCTCCCAGTCCCCAGCTTAGCACTCATGCAAAATTGAAGCACTTTGGAGGCAGTTTAGTAGCTGCAGATGAATCTCAATGTGCAGGAAAAGGCATAATGGCTGTTTAGCACTTGCTAGGAGAAGCTGAGGAAATCAGGGGGAAAAAATCTATTGAACTTAAGCCATCTGGGAAGCCAACTGAGAGCAACTGCATTAACAACGTGTTTACATTCCCATTGTGTTGCTAGGCCAAGCAAAAGTGTTGTGTGTGTGTGTGTGCGTGTGTGCGCGCACGTGTGCATGCACGCACACGTGCAGATGCACAGAGGGAATTATCAAGTGCAACTCTTGATTGTATTGGCTGTTTTCGTTTGGTTTTGGCAAATGTGCGGGACAAAAATTTTCATGAGAAACGTGGCTATGAGAATGTCCAGGTCTCCGTGAGACAAGGAGACTGTTGGAGGGTAGGGCTTGGAAGGATGCTACCAGCCCGAGGAAAATGAGCGATAAGCAGGAGCCTCGCTGTGCAGTGCTTTTCCTGTATCTGGCCCACAGTACTACACAACAGATTGGGGGAGGCTGTAGAGAGCCAGTAAAGAACAACCAGGGAATGCTTTCGTTGCCTGTTACATTTATAGTTAACTCAGAAATACTGGCCAAATGAAGGAAAACAGCCAGGTAAATGCCGTCAATTTTGGCTCCCATCACCCTTACTGGCTGTCTCCATCATCACGACACATTTTTTCTTCATGGTATTTAATCAGCTATTTTTAGAGCACTGTGAGGTTCCCAGCAAAAGTGAGCGGAAGGTACAGATTTCCCCTATACATTCTGCTTCCGCACAAGGAGAGCCTCCCTTACTATTAACAACCCCCGCCAGAGTGGTACATTTTGTTTTATAACTGATGAGCCTCCACTGACACATTATTATCACCCTAAATCCATAGTTTACGTTCAGGTTCGCTCTTGATATTGTACATTCTATGGATTTGGACAAATGTAACGACATATCCACCTTTATAGTGTCATGCAGAGTAGTTTCACTAACCTAAAAATTCTCTTTGCTCTACCTGTTCACCCCTCTCTCCCTCTTGTCAACCACTGATCTTTTTAACATCTCCATAGTTTTGCCTTTTCCAGGATGTTATATAGCTGGAATCATACAGTAGGTAGCCTTTCAGATTGGCTTCTTTCACTTAGTAATATGCATTTAAGTTTCCTCCTTATCTTTTCATGACGTGAGAGCTCATTTCTTTAAAGCACTGAGTAATATTCCATTGTCTGGATGTATCACAGTTTACTTATCCATTCACGCACTGAAGGACATCTTGGTTGTTTCCAAATGTGGGCAATTATGAATGAAACTGCTGTAAACATCTGTGCTTTTGTGTGAGAATAAGTTTTCAACTTTTCTGGGTAAATATCAAGGAGTGTGATGGCTGTACCATGTGGTAAAAAAAAAAAAAAAAAAAAAACCAACTAAACATACTCTTATTGCAATTCTTGGTGAGATGTCTGTTAAGGTTTTGTGCTTTTGAACTGTTGTCCCCCCAAAACCTATACCCACATCTGAATCCCTAGCAAAGGGGAATGTTCCCTTACTTGGCTAAGAGTCTTTGCAGATGCAATTAAATTAGGGATCTTGGGATCCCGAATTACCCCAGGAGGGCCCCATTTCCATAGACACACAGAGAAGACAGACACGGAATGGAAGATGATGTGAGGAAGGAGGCAGAGATTGGAGTGATGCAGCCACAAGCCCGGGAATGCAGGGCAGCCACCGGAAGTGGGAAGAGACTAGGAACAGACCTTCTTCTGCAGTGCCCAGAGGGGGCGCTGCTCTGCTGCATTTCAGACTTCCAGCCTCCTCGAAACTCTGAGAGAATAAATTTCTGTTGTTTTCAGTCCCAAAGTTTGTGATAATTTATTGTGGCAGCCCTAGGAAACTAATATAGTGACTAAGGGCATTTACTGTCTACATTCAAGGAGTGGACTCAAGAATCTGACAGAGCAAAAAGGTGAGGAAAGGCTGTCTGCCAGGCAGTGTTTTCCTGGTTTCACAAGTGACCAATGCAATGGGTGTGGGGAGGCAGCCTTTTAGTCACTGCCGTCATTTCATACAGAGGGCATCATTGTCTAGGGTCATCAAGACTGTAGCTATAAAAAGAGGCATGTCATTCATTCCCTGCCGTTCCTGGAATTGCCTTGCACAGAACATTCCCCTGGGTTTTTCCAGCTAAATTTTAATTCACTCAAGCCCTAGAGCTCCCCCCCTCTTCCCTCAGGAGGCTGCTATCCCTCAGTCTGAGAAGTTTAATAGGCAGAGACAGGCGAAAGGAAATTGCAGAAAGCAGGGGCTCTCTACCGTGTAACTCTATACTACGCGACTATCAAGGGGTTTCATGAATTTATTCTCATGATGAGAGGAGAACCGGAGCAAATGGTAAAGCATACTCTTTATTCTCTCTCTTTTCCCTCATCTCTTTTGCCCCATTCAGACTGTGATCTCTTTAAGTGCATCGGTCTTAGTTGTGTCTCTACTTACAGCAACGAGAAGTATCTGGGGCATGGTTTTTGAATAGAATGTCTGTCTCTGTCCCCCCTCTCTGCTGTGCTTCCCAGCAGTGTCTCCTCTTGCCCCACTTCAACCTGGTTGTATGTTAGCATTGCTACAGAGCTTAAAATGAGTGAACAGACAGACAAAGAGTAAGCTATGCCCTGCTCCCAATTAAATCATTCTCTCTGGGGTGGGGCCAGGACATAGGTGTTTTCAAAAATCCCCCCTGGAGATTGTCAGATGCAGCCCGGTTGACAGCTAGCCTCCTCATCGTTCCTTGTTGCTCTTGCCTTCATGGTCTTGGAGATTTCTCCCCAAACAGATTTTTAAAATCAGGTTAAACCCTTGATGCAATTAGGAATGAGTCCAAGACCTTCCTAACATGAATTGTTTTTCATTACTAGATATTATATTTCCTCTGTGCTTGCTTTTTTGCCAGACCCTGATATTTTGCTAATTGTAGCTTTCATGTTATACATGCTGATTTTATATCTCCAAACAGTGCTTTTCAGAGGAACTGGAAAGAGTGGGTATTTCAACAGGCATCCCCAAGATGGCTCTGAGAATGCCTACCTAAGGGATGACTCGAGATAGATGATATTTGGGAGAGAAGACCAAAGTGTTCATGGTGAGGAAAGCCCTCTCCCCTCATGTCTTAGCATTAGCTCCTTCATCAATTGTGGCATTTTTTAACCAAAAAATTTCTGCTGTGTCTTTGAAGATGTAAAAAAAAAAAAATTGCTAGGGTGAGGAGAGAAAAAAACAGTACCAAAATTCTGAACCAATTATTGTGAGAGTATTGGATAGTGAGATTTAGTGATACAGAGACTCGACTAGAACAGATGTGTGACATCCCAGAATAAAAAGGGCAACACCCCGGGTCATTATCTCATAATTATCAACCAGGTTTACTTATATTAGCACAATAGGTACCGACACCAAAAAAGTGTATTTTAATTTTGAGAGAAAGCCATGCTTTTTGTAAGCTAACCTTCTCTTTTAAGCTGAAATTGTTTCTTAAACTTCCTTAAACAGGTTGCTTAATTCATTTCATGCAACAATCCAGAACTCTGTTAAGTATGTTCCTTCCTATAAAGATAAGAAATAAGAGACTGTCCTTAAACCCCTCACATATTATAGCCAAAGGTTAGATTAAAAATACACTTCAGCTTTTAACACTTGCGCTATTCTCACTTTGAAGTGGGCATATTAAAACTCTAGGCCACAGCATATGCATGGTTGCTGGGCACATGGCAAGATTGCTATAGCAACACGATCACTACTTTCATTCCTGAAATGCCCTGTTTGGGTAGCAAGTCATTGAGATGAAGAATGGTCCTTGGACTTGCTTCTTATCGTAGCCTCTGTGTGGGCTTCGAGATGGGTACCATTTGATTTAGCTCTTTCTAAATTGGGGAAAATACACAAACACACTCACACACATGTGCATATGTATATACTTGTGTATCTATTTGTATATACATATATATGCACAAATAGATATTCTTGATTAAATTGTATTAATCAATGCTTTCATCTTAGTTGTGGAAAGACAAAGGAGTAATGCATTCCAAGTAACCTTGCCCTAAGTGTTAATTGACGGAAAAGAATTCCTTTGTGTTCATTACAGTAAAAACTCTTGCTGTATGTAATTTTAGAAAATTTCTGTTTTCCTCTAATGAAATGACAGCTCACTAAAACTGTACTGAAAGGTGTAATGTTTTCTTGCCTCTACTTTGCAATCATGTTCTGGGCCATATCTGTTCAACAAACACATGCTATTAAAATTTTCTATACAGTATATAATTCAAACAGGACAAATGTTCCCCATGGAGCAGAATTAAATTAAAATTACATGGTTCTACAAATACAGCACAGCCAGGGTCTGTGAAGTATGTGCCAGGTCTATAATATTGATATATGCAAATACTGGGATTGCCAAAAATGAACAAACAACAACATTAAAAACTTCACAAAAACAATAGATTAGAAACAAAAGGAACCCAAATGGGTAGCCTAAAAATTTTCCAGTACTCTCTTCTGTTTGTAATTTAGGGAAAGAATGGAAACAAAAACCAGGTTTCTACACAGTGAGAGGGCCCAAACCACTCAGCCAGCCGAGACTCATCTTCATGCTAGAATGGAGTGAAAGCAACAACTAAAATCTACATTCTGGAACTCTGACCCAAGCATGTATTTGTCATTGCAGCTGAGATTATGTTGGCCATCTTAACTCAGGTGTTTAAAGACTTAAAGTCAATATGAAATAAGGATGAATCAATTGTGAGCACTAACAAATAAAGAATAAGAAAAAGTATTTCAGGATGATTGATATCCTGTTATCTCTCGCCAAGGTATCAGACTGACTTAGTGGAAAAACCTTCATATCCTACATGGATCCTTACCAATTTTCTGTTTTTATTTTGGGGCCAGCCTTATACTGAAAAACAAAAGTTGTTAGTTTCTGGTATTGAAATAAGTACCTCTGGGAAGGAAGTCAAATAAATAATTGGTTTATATCCCGGAATCACTTATCTTCATTGGCAGGCAAATATATTACAGATATAAGGCTCTATTCTTACAGAGGCAGTACTCCCACTGACTTAATAAAAAAAAATTATCGAATGAAGTTCAAATAGAGCTTCCAAATTTTATGCATCATTTCCTAAAATTTAAACAAAGGCCATGGAATTTATATAATTCCTTTTGAAAATGTTCACTCTGTTAATAAGAACAGAGTTTAAAGTAATTATTTTACATAGAGAAGAATGATTGGTATGTGTGTGTGTAATATGTAAAATAGCTCTTCTTATGGAAGATTGTTATCTATTCCTCAGATCACCTATTCATGAACTATCTCAAATAAAAACATCATCATGTTTCACTAAATTTCAGTTATTCAAATTTAGTAGGATGAGTAGCTATAACCCCACAAAACAAACTTTTATTATCTCCTGTGCTTAGAGCCTTGTGTTGTAAAATTCATAACAGACAGAACTTTACAAAAACAGAGGCCATACAATACCATTCCAATCTAGTTGAAGAGACAAATATAAATATACACACACACATACATAGTTACATATGTATATTATGTACAATATGTATTTATATACATATATTACTTATACATGTATAAAATATATATTTATATATTGTATATCTTATATATATGAATATAGCTCCATAAATAACATGACATTATAAGAAATTGCCATTTTTTTACCTTGAAAATGGTCAAATATTGATACTCTCTAATGGTTTAACTTACCACACATACACAATTCACACTTATGAATATAATAAAAATGGAAGTATAGATAAGGGAAATGTAGACGTGTTACATATCACTTGAATTTTATAGAAGGATTCATCCCCAATATCGCATTTGAGATACTTCTTTAAGCATGAGTAGGATTTTGACAGAAGTAGGATAAGCAAAGTATGGGGTAAAGGATCACCAATTCATACACACATACTGAGCACCTGCTAAGAACAAACACCAAGTCAAGGATGGAACTAGAATAGTGAAAAAGACAGACATAATCCTTGATTTCATGGAGCTTACTCTTGAGCTTATAATGTTTAGAAGGAAGAGGAGAGGTAATTTGAGAAAGGAAATGTAACTGTCCCTCTCAAGGATCTAACATTAGTAAAGCCAGGAAGTAAGCAGACTTGTTTTCTAAAGTTCCATATGACCTAAGTAGGACCAGTAAGTCCAGATAACAGAAAGTCGATTATACTCGATTTAATGAAGAGCATGCCAGTAATACATTGAGTTTAAATGCCTGCCACAGTCTCACAACTTAAAAGTTTCTATGATTCCAAGACACCAAAATGTAAAGAAAAGAGTGTTCACATTCATTTAATACAACTTAAACAGATCCCATCTAGTTTCCCTTTGAAAATGTATGAGCAGCATCTCCTAAATCATGTCTTGGTAATGACATTAATGTCTCATGATATTTTAATAGAGGTTCTATGAAAAGGAGTTCAGTTGCCGAATATGATGAGGTTAAAAAAAAGTTTTCCAATGCAGAGCTTTCCTGGGACTTTTGCAGGAAAATCTACTTTATACTTTTCTCCAAAAGGGGAATATAATTATTACAGTGTTTCCTAAAGTATCTGACCACAAAGCTTTTGCTTCTTTTTTTTGTTTTGTTTTCCCAAATAGCACTTACAAGACCCTGTTGGTTCACTGAACACAGTTTAAGAGGAAAAACCAAATTTGCCCAGTGTCTGGGACATGTGGTGGAAGAGAAACTACTAGAAGAAGGCTAGTAACTACCTGGAGAATGGTTTGCTGTGGAAAAAGGCTGAAACCAAGAAGGTGTTGGAGGCTACCTAAATCATCTAAAAGGCTTATGATAAAGGTCTATATATACTAGGGGGGGTTATAACAAGAATTAAGGACAGAAGGATGTTTGCAGGACAATTCTGAGAAGAACTGGCAGTAGCTGATAATCACTTTGACTGTTGGAGTAAGGGATGAAGCTGACATTTCTGTTTTTGGTGACAGGATGGAGAGAACAGGTATCTGAAAAGAATAGAGAAGGAGAAAAGAAAAATTCACTAGTGCCACTCCTGCACCAAACAGAAACCTGAATGAGCACAGCACATTTGCAAAAGCTCCTTTTGGAGTAAGGCAAATTCACTTAAATTTGTGCCCTGTTCTAGCTTCTCTTAATCAGTTTTTTTTCTTTCTTTCTTTCTTTTTTTTTTCTGTTAAGGTTCACCCTTTTGCTAGTTGGCAAAATATTGAAGACCTTTAAGAATAGAAAGAATCATATCCTAAGCACTAGTTCAAGCTATTCCAGAATGAGAAAGGAGAAAAGAAAAATTTTCTTTTTTCTTGGCAATTGGTTGGTTGGTTGGTTGGCTGGTTTCAGTGGTAGGGAAAGCCTTTTTAATAAAGACAAAATTAAGAAGTCTTATAAGAAAGCATTCTTAAATTTGAATATCCAAAGCCAAAAACCCCAAAAGCCAAGGGACAAATACACCTGGGTGGCTCAGATGGTTAAGAGTCTGTCTGCCTTCGGCCCAGGTCCTGATCTCCAGGTCCTGGGACTGAGCTCCATGTTGGCCTACCAGCTCAGCGGGGAGTGTGCTTCTCCCTCTCCCTCTGCTTCGCCCCTGCTTGTGCTCTCTGTCTCTCTCAAATTAATAAATAAAATCTTTAAAAAAAAAAAAAGAAAATCCGACACAGAAAGGCAGGCGAAAGCGTGAAAGATAAATATTTAGCTGACATTCTGAACCAGATTTTCTTTTCTAGAGAAAAGGGGAAAATGTATTCATAGATCTTTTTTTAGACAAACTGTTATGTGTTCAGTAGTTACGGCAGAATTTGGGGAGACACTACTGGGTGCAGGGTCAAGGGCAAAGGAATCAAAGAGCCCCGGGTTCATACCCTTGCTCTGCCACCTCCTAGCTATGTGATTTGGGGCACGTTAGTTTCTTTACCTTGCTGAGCCTCAGTACTCTGATTTACAAAAGGAGAATCCCAGAAATTATCTCCTAAGATTGTCATGGTAACTAAATGACATAATACACGTAAGGTGTTTGATACAAAGCTTGGAACTTTTTATTGTTGTTGAGTTGGCAAAACAGATAATATTTTGCTAATGTGAGAATAATTAAAAAGGAGAAGGGAAAATCTCGGGGATTATTAAAATTTCAAACCAACCGAGGTTTTCTAACCTCTCTGCTTTTTTGTAGAAGAGAAATATTTGCTTTTCGATGGTAAATCTTAGGTACCATGGAAACAAGGGTTGAAAAGACTTCAAGTAAATAGAAAGCAAGCAGCCAAGCCTGAGATTTTCTTAAAAATGTAACCATACAATTTTGAGCAGATCAAGATTTCTATGGAATTCTGAAAGAACATTGATACTTATTACTATATTACCAAATCAAGAGCTTCTGACTATTGAAATTTGCAAAACCATCTAATATGTACTACTTTCCACTTTTTTGTTTCTTATATTACATAGTTGCAAGAAATGCAAATGTGGTTTAAATGATGGAAGGCAAACATTAACAGTAATAAATGATCTTTAATCAGTACATTTTATCATCAATGGTATAGCTTTGCTCAGGGAGTACAAATCATTGTTTACTTCATATTTCAGAACTGGAGAGTCTATTTAACACCTTCATAATTTAAAAGGAAGAATTTTGTGAGTTGGAGGAGAAATTTTTTTTCCGGTTTTATTGTTTTGCAGTTTTTCAATGTGAAGTTATTTTTGATGAGGGTTTTCGAGAATGTATTTGATTTTTTCAATGTATCTGATTGCTACTGAACATGCTTCCAAATATTATAATTCTAAGTCAGAGTTATCTATAAAACCAAACTCATTTGCAGTGACTTCTCTCTCTCCTGCATCATCTGAGAACCATTTGATTTTTTAAATGCCAAGAAATTTCTCTGATTTGTAACATACTTTAAGACTTGATGTATTCTAACGTTTCTTGCTGTTAAGAACCACTACACCCCCAATTAGACTATAGTCAGACTGTATTAAATGAAGAGTTGAGAACCAAATTTGCAGGTGAATCCAACTTCAGGGAAAAAAAATCCCCAAAACCATGTATTTCAGTTTCAATTCCATCTATAAAAATGCTTCTGACCTCATGGGAAAGCAAAGAGCTCTAATATAAGAAGCCCACAAATTTTCCCCCAATACTTGTTCAGATTGGAGATTTATGACAACAGGCAAAGAGATGCAATAAAATGGTTTGGACTTTTTTTTCAGGTTTCATTATTTATTATGAAAATAACACATTCACAGGATTGGGGAAAAAACAAAATTATAAAAGAAATCTCCTTTCACCCCAGAATTTGAGCTGCCAACTGCTTATATATTTCTCCAAAACATCCCAATGCATAGAAAAATATATGTGCATCCTTTACATAATGAGGATATATTACATGCAGTGATCTGTACTCTGGTTTTCACTTCAAATTTTATGTGAGAGATTTGTCTACAGCCTCACATATAGAGAAACCTCATTATTTTAAAAAGCATCACAATAGTCCATGCAGGGATGAACAGACTCAATCCACCTCTGCAAAAAGGGTGCAAGGAACAACCTTGCATTTCAGTCTTGGTGTTCATTTGGAATTTTAGTTTAGATCCTAAATTTGTAATTACTGAGTGAAAGGGTATATACTTTTAAATATTGGTAGGTATTCTCAAATTGGCCTTCAAAAAGATTGTACCAGTTTGCAATCTCATCAACAAAGGATGAGATATTCCCTATCCCATTCCTTTACCAACACTCTGTTTGGATCCTGACAATATCTTAAATGCTTATTTACCAATTTGCATTTCTTTTCCTGCATCTTCATGTTCAACCTCTGCTCAAGTTTCCGTTGAGTTGCTGATCTTTTTCTTAAATATATTTTAAAAACTAGGAATATATTAATTAAGCTAGCCGTTGGATTAATGTATGTCCACAGATTCCTGTGTGTGTGTATTTGTCCCTTGGCTTTTGGGGTTTTTGGCTTTGGATATTCAAATTTAAGAATGCTTTCTTATAAGACTTCTTAATTTTGTCTTTATTAAAAAGGCTTTCCCTACCACTGAAACCAGCCAACCAACCAACCAACCAATTGCCAAAATTTTCTAGTGATGTTAGTGATGATTATGATGGTGGTGGTGGTGGTGATGATGATGACATTAAGCCCTAACATCAAGAATTTATTTTATTCTAATAAATGAGATAAAATCCAAGATTTATTTATTCATTCATTTAATTTCCAACTGCCTATCTTGTGGACTGAAAACCCATCTTAACACATTGTAAAATGCCTTAACTGAGTATTTCCTGGTCCCTATTTTAATCCATTAATCTGTATGTCTTATTCTCTGCTCAGATCAAACTCTTCACTTCTTTAGTTTTGCAATATATTTACAAAGAGCTGGGGTTCCCTCATTATACCACTATGTCAGAATTCTCCCAGCTATTTTCACAAATTACTTTTCATACAATGTTGGTGACTTATTGATTCATTTATAAACAGCAAACACTTAAAAATATTGTCTTTCTACATTTTCATATTGTACAAAGACTGCAATCTCTGAAACCATCCAGAAGAGACTTTTCTTTAAGTTGCAAGATTGTAAAAATAAATATACTGTCTTTCTATCCAAGAACAAGGTAAGTTTTCCACTTGTATAAATCATTGTATTTTTCATACTCTGAGTAGCATTTAAAGTTTTTCTTTCTAAAATTCTGCAAATTTCTTGTTAACTTTATATGTACATATTTTCTTTTACATAGTTATTGCAAATGATATCTTTTATGCCATTATAATTTGAATGGCCATCTGTAAAAGAAAAGTCGATGGGTTATACAAATCTTTTTTTCAGCCACTTTTCTGTATTCTCTTGATGTTTTGTCATTTTTTTAATTTAAAAATGCACTTTTTCCAGATATACAAAATCATACTATTTGTCAAAAATGATCATTTTCTGCCTTTTAAAACAATTTTTATATTTTTCAGTTATTTGTCTTGCCTAATTGCACAGGCTAGTACATTAAGAACATTCCAGATAGTATTGATATCTGAGGGCATCTTTGTTTTTTTCTAACTTGAAAGGTAATACATTTGTCTGGATGCTGGCTTTCTTGTAAAGTTTTGGATGAACATGAAAGACAGCCCAAAGCTACATTGCATTCCACTCCATCCATGAATCTGAGGAGCAAGTGTCGGCGGCTGCCAATTCTGCCCTTAGTCCTCATCTGTCCCATCCTGAAGTTGAAGAGAAACATGCCACATAGTTCCATTTATAAATGCTTTGCAAGGTATTCTTAATAACTGGTGTAGGCAATATTAATTAATTTTATGTGGAAATAATAAAAAATATAATGTTTTAAGAAGGGAAATGTCTTACTAATAGATATATATGTTCACACATGCATACGTGTATGTTACCAACATAGCATGAAGCTGGCAGAGGTGCCCAATATCAGAGCAGTTTAGGTTTTATTCCTAATCTTCCTGTATAGGCATTTTCATTAACTCAGTAAAGAGAAGCCTAAATATATTTGTGACTTTCATCTTAGCTTTTGTGATGTCTTTCTTTTGCTTCTTACCGTTAAAACTTGTGTATTTGAAATCTTTACAAGTAAATGAGCTGAAACAAATAAAACTAATTCACTTGAGATTTTGTAGACATCTGGTGGAGTTATTTTCTGAGTAATTAGAACGAGAGGTGGGACAATTCCCTGAAGTAAAGCTACCGTACAGTTGGATACCCAGTTATTTCTACAGCCATCAGATTGCAGGCAGCGAGCATATTGATTCACAAATTGACAAACAATTATGTAGAGCTGCCACCTGATTGTCTAAGACCCATTTGTGTTATATCAGTATATGCTTCACATGCTTTTCTAAATGATGCCTTTTCTCTGTGCTCTCACAGTCTGTTCCATTTCTTTATGTCCCATCACCTCAATATGCCCTTCACATTGTTAGAGATAAGGAACATAGACCTCCCTCAAGAGCTGCTCTCTGCTCAACCTTGGTTAATCTGACATTTGGATACAAAGATGAATTAATTACAATTTGGATTTTGAAAACATGTACCTATTTTAGTAGGGAGAGATATTTATGAAAGAAAATAAAGATATTTAAATGTTTCCTATTTAGCTTGGAAATGTTGTTCAGTGAAATCTTAATATTTAAGATATATGTCTTAATATTATAAAATCATAGATCTGGAATGGATCTGAAATTTCCAATTGTTATTCTCACTGTTAGGGAGCAAAAGCACTTAAACCACTGTAGAAAGATTTATAATAACTGTAGGAGATTACACAACTATCTTAAGTCACCCATCATGGAGTAAAAAGATGCTATCAAGAAAGTTTCCTTTTTAGCCAATCTAAATCCCACAGGTTATTAAAATCTACTTTATCCTCTCTCTGCCTTTAGTATTTTACTGTCAGAGATAATATTTACTGAGCAATAAAGTCAGGCGTTTTCACCATGCCAGGAACAAAGATAATCTGATCAAGACCCACCCAGATGGTGGCTACACTCACCCATTCGCCTCTTCCTGGATCCCACACGATCACTACTCTCAATCACTCTCAATTTAACTTTAGGTAAGAGATAATTAGGATTTATTTTTAAATGTAAGCAAAGGACACAGGATACTTTGAATCTGCAACGTTTAAAATTGTTTAAAAATATAAGGGGAAATTATGCATGTGAATTGACATTTGATAGTCGTAAATAAAAATTACAAACTTATCCTTAGTTGAACATGTTCCCCAACCCCGGGATATTTAGACCAGACACCAGAATTGACACACAAATGAAATTCATCTTTGACTTGGGCACTTGCCATTCATCCCATCTATTCATTTTCCTCATTTATCTTGTTCAGCATGAACTATATCCATCAGGAATCAAATCAAGACTTATTCATCCCATTTTACTTTGCAATGCATGGATTGAGACCAACAAATTCTACCCAAACTGAACCAAAACTTTTGCCAAAGGATAATCACTCACAATCGAAAGAACAGTATGACATCATGCCAAAGTAGTGAGTTAGTGAATCCTCAACAGTAGTCCAAATACAGGGAAAACTCACCAGAGGTTTCGTCTACTCTCTCATCTACTATGTGGTCCTTCTGATGAACCCATTCACTATTGCACTTGAAGTAGATCTGGGTGGCGGGGCTGGCTTTACAATACAGGTTCACAGGTTTATTCTTCACAATATAAGCTTCTTCAGGCTCAATAAGAAAATGTGGTAGAGGTTCAGGTGGATCAGATGGAAAGGTTTCTGGGAGTTCATGAAAAAAGTCGTCATCTGGTAAAACAAGAAGAAAGTGGAAAACATTCAAGTCATTGTAGCCATTTGCCATTTACTTGCTATTAATTTAAAAATAATGACTCATAAATGATCTAATTAAGGATGTGTACACCTGCTATGCACCAGGCAGTATGTTACGTCTCGTGACTGGCTGCTCAATTAATATTTTGATTATTCTCATTTTTACGCATGGCAAAACTCAACATCAGGGAAGGTAAATATCTTGCCCTGAACATGCATGTAGTAAATAGCACAACTGGAATCAGAATCCAGGTTTATCTCACTCAAAAACTGTGATCTTCCTAATATAGTACTACACCTCCCACTACAAAGAGTTCCCCTTGAAAGCTAACAAAAGCAAAAACAGTTTCCTTACAAAAATGTATTTGAAAAATATAAGACTCATAGGTAAACCTTAAGTCTTTGCAAGAAGCCAAGAAGGAACAATAGGAACATGAAATTAATGATCTTTAAGTTCAGATTCAAACCTATCTTTATTTTCAAAAGATGCCACTGCATGACATATTCATTCATTTATTCATTCATTCAACCAAAAGTATTTATTGAGCTCAGGATTATTCTCAGCACTGGAAATACAGGTAATAATATGAAGTCAGTCAATAGTAGATTGATAGTAGAGCCTAGAGCCTAGCAATGCTGTCTGGTCTTAGAGAAACTATACCTCAAATATCAGATGTATGATATGACTAGTCAAACCTATTCTCATTAGAATATTACTGAGTATCATCACGAACAACAATAGTCAATAGTCTCATTTTTTATAGCACTGAAAATTATCAAATATATTGCTCCCACCCTGCTGTTTCAACACCACCGAATAAACAAAACTCGTTCAAAACCACTTGAGATATTTGTACACTTGGAGGTATGTTTTTCATAACTTGGGTTCTGTATGGTTCCAAATAAAAATAGATAATAAAAAAAATGCCCTAAAAACCCTATCATCATATTTCACAAAAGTCAAGGTAAAAAGTCCTTCCAATACACTGAAACTAAGTTAGACCTGATAATTTTCTTCCTGTGACAGATAGTGGAGAGCAAAACTATTGTTCATTCTGTAAGTTGATAAAGCACCCCAGGCTAATATGTAAGGTTAAAGGTGTGAGGTCCAAATTAAAAGTTTTTAAAAGTTCTTTAAAAGTATACACATTCAGGGCGCCTGGGTGGCTCAGTTGGTTGAGCGACTGCCTTCGGCTCAGGTCATGATCCTGGAGTCCTGGGATCGAGTCCCGCATCGGGCTCCCTGCTCAGCGGGGAGTCTGCTTCTCCCTCTGACCCTCTTCCCTCTCGTGCTCTCTGTCTCTCATTCTCTCTTGCAAATAAATAAATAAAATCTTAAAAAAAAAAGTATACACATTCAGTAGCAAATACATGATGTAGTATGGGTAAAGACTGGTTGCTCATGTGTTACCTTGAAATTCATTTTATTCCTCATTCAGTTGTTGCCCCGTTTGGGGAGATGACCATTTGTAAAATGTCCATTTGTCCGCTAAGAAACCTGGCCTGGCACTTTTTCCATCTAGCTCATGGGATAGCTGTCAAACAGTGACCATGTTTGATCTTTGCCAATATGTTCTGTGGTAAAAATTGTCTTCACTTGCATCACAGACACAACGAGCTTTCAAAGCTCCTCACAATTATAAATTTCTGACACTGGGATGTAAATGATGCTTCCTGTAGCTAGCTTCCTTTCTCACTTTACTTCCTTAATTTGCTATCTTCTGGCAGGGCATCGTTTCTGGTTTTTCCATTGTTGAACATCAAGGATCCAAGCTGCCTGCTAACTAAAGAAAAACCTTGGTTCCATCAATTTCAACTTCTTTGGTCAATATGCAAGATCACTCAAAACTGCTTAAATAAACATAGTTCAGAAAGGCAAAGGAATGGGGAACTGAGGTATTGACAGATCCATCAACATAAAGCTGAGGTCTTGAAGGCCTTATTCACTGCCCCCCCCCATGCACTTACTGTTATATGTGATGACAGACAGTTCTGATAATCAATAGAGTGCCACAAAATATCAAACTGAAATTCTGTAAAATGTTAGCTGCTGTTTTTGATTATTATTACTCAAGAAGGCAGAGTGTCAATTCATTTTTTTTTTTTACTATTGGTGTATATTTATACATACCAAAATCTGTATGTATTTTAATGCATTTATTCAGGTTTCCAAAATATAAAAACTTTCCTTTCAGTCATCGTTTTAGAAAGTGAGATTTGTTCCTTTAGCAGGAATGATGATTGCAAAATATCAGGTGACTGTTTACTACCTTACCTTATTCAATCATGTAGCAAAGTACTTATCCTACAGAAAGATAGGCATTAAAAATTGATTACCCTTCCTTGCCAAAAGCATGTATTTCTTCCTTCTGATTATTTTATTGTAAACTACTGGGAAGACTAATGGAAGTTGGGAAAGTCACACATATGTTTTCAACTCAAAAGGGGCTCTGTTAAGTGCTGGAAAAAATAGTAATGATTTAATGATGTCTTTAAAAAAATGTATGGACAAACTAATTTTGTATTTCCTTAATTTTGAGTTTTAAGACAAGAGGGTCACTACCAGTAAAGAGAAATAATTCTATGTCTTGCTTTGAAGCTTCATCAAGTGCTGATTTTTCAAGGTGTTTGTTAAATAACACTTAATATGCAACTTATTAAGGAATGATTTCCATCACTTGAAATATTTTCATTATGTGGTAAATACAATGTTTCTTTTACATATCATTCTAGTTTCTGCATAAACCCCATCTCTTCAGTTGGATCTATGGCGATGCCTTAACCAACGACATCATATTAGTTTATTACTATTTCTTATAACACACATACAGTGTTTAAATCTATGCCTAGATAAATTCACTTGAGGCAATGTGGCGCATTACTTCTAGTGCTCAATTCAGGGGATGGGAATGGCACATCTAAAGATAATTTTCAAGACCTTGACTCAGTAAGATATGTATAAGGGAGTAGATTTGACAAAATAGGAATGGACTGATTATCGTTGGGCTCACATGCTGCTGGGAACTTCTTCCCTTCTTCATTTGCAACAGGTGGCCTGGATACCATGCCCCCCCCCCATGTAAACTGGCGCAGACAACAACTCCCCCATCATCAGGCCAAATAAGCTAAGACAATAGTTTCTTTGCTCTAGACAGAAATGGTAAGTCTCAGCATTAATTTCAGAAATTGTCTTTTAACGAAATTTCATCTTAAATTTTTTTCTAGAGTACATCTTGAAAATCAAACAAGCAAGCCAATTCTCTTCAGCCAAAATTATAAAGGAAAACTTCTGAGTATTTAAACATCTAGCGTGGTTACATCTATATGTATTTGACAAGGAAAAAAATGACTATCTCCAAATACCATGTGTATTTAACAAGGAAAAATTAATCATCTCCAAATATCATGCATATTTAATAAGGAAAAAATGACCATCTTCAAATACCATGTGTATTTAACAAGGGAAAAGTGGTCAACTCCAAATACCATGTCTTTAACAGGGGGAAAAAACTGATCATCTGCAAATGAGCATCTACAAATACCTTTTTGTGAACACTTAGCTCCTCTGCACTATGTATGCATCTGCCTTGCACACATATGGTGCGATCTACTTTTCAGTTTTGTCAACCAGTTTTATGCAACTATTACCAATTTTCAAAAACCAGAAACATATAACAAATGCTCAACGCTAGAATGAAAGCTCTTTTGGAGGCAGGAATTATTGTCATTTTTATTTCTATTTTCCATTAAGTCTAGCACTGTGCCAGGCACATTATAGGAAGTCAATAAAAATCTTATAAAAGCACGAATATTCAACAAATGGCAACTGTGATCATTTGGAAAAGGTTCACGAGGTATTTTAGAGTTCATAGTGCCTGAAATGAATTTACAAATACCAGAGGTTGTAACAACAGCAAGATCTACAAACTGGACTGGCTATAAACTTTGTGTGGCCTGATGCAGTGTGAAGATTTGGGGATCCTCGTTGTATGAAGAATTCAGGAATGGTGACAGATGAGCACTAAACCAAGAGTCCTATGTGATAGTGCAGGTCACATACCCAGGAAGTCGGTCCTATCTACAAATGTCAGTTAACTGAGCATTCTATCTACTTCACGGAAAAATCTGAGAATTAAAATTATATCTTTATTAATGGATTTTTGTTTTAGAACTTGTTTGCTATTTCCCAGCTTCTTATGATGATTAGATGTTTTCTAGAAGAATCATGGCTTTCCAGAGAGAGAAACTCAGCTTCCAAATAAGTCTCTAAGCAAGTGTGTTTGCAATGGTGTGCAAGGGAAAGTGTGCAATTTTATTTGTTCATGGCTTTTCCTTTGGGTGTATTCTAGTGCCCATTCATGTGTCTGATTGAAAACAAGTAATATCCCTGCCACACTGAGGCTAAATCTTTCAGGCCACTAGAAGACTCTTTAATACACGGATATAATATGGTTTGAGATTTTAAAGTTCAATACATGGAGATAACAAGGTTTGAGATTCTACCTTGAGTTGGTAGACTATTTACTGAGATCAGTTGCTAGCATGCAATTCATTTTACTATCTAAATAAACCAGCTTTCTGATACTATTAAGGTCATGCTACAAAACTTGAAGCTATAAAAGAACAATTTTTTTTTTTCAGCAGGGAGATCAGTGAATGCATCCTATTATTATTTTATTTCTTAATATAAATATCCAAAGAGTCCTGAAGTCTTCAGGGAGATAATGGGAACTCAATTTGTGAACAGCAACTTCAGATAATGAACTTATTTCTGGAAACATGCCACAGTTATCCCAAATTATTATATGTTGTATAAAGGCACATCCCAGATGCTGATACAGACGGCATTATGCTAATTGGGCCATATGACTTGATTAATAAAATCGCTAAACAAGTTTTCTGCATGTAGTTTGTTCAAATTAACGAAGTAAAATTTCCGAAGTTGGCTTTATTCTGTACATTGAATTCACAATTAGCTTAAAACTATAATTGCCTTTTCAGTTTGGATATAATATTATTATTCATTTTACCCTCCTGTGACATTTGACTTAATTTTCCATTTCTACCATTATTCAATATTGGTATTACCATTTTCATCTTGATATCAGGTAAATCTCAATATTTCTTTTTTGTTATCTCATATAGCCTTTGTTTTTTCATTTATATACAAGAAGAGAAAGCTTTGTGCCATGTATTATTTTTATAGACTTTCATTCCACCTAAATCTTGACAGGAAAATATTATGCTATGAACATCAATCTAGGAAGCTTAGGTTGCTGGTTTTATTGCTATGTATCAAGGCTTAATTTTCATCAACTTAATACATAAGTTTCTATATTTCTGAATCATAAGACTTAAACTATTATTGCTTATATCATAAAATATAGGACTATTATCTCTTTGTCTGAGACCTGAAGCGTATTCTTCTGAAATGGAATTTACTTCCAAATGATTCAAGAGCAATTTAAAATGAATGACTGCAAAGCTAATTTTATCTGCATTTGGCTGCCCATCCATCAGAGAGATAATTCATGATATATTACAACAAAAGGCAGCTGAAATTAACTATTTGAATGAGACTCTAGCTTATTTTTAATATTTTGATTAAAATATCCTTTGGAAGACAAAGACTATGGTCTATATTTCAAGCAACATATTAATGGATTCATCATTTAAATTTAAGTAGCTGAATATGTAATGCCTTAAATGTATTACACAATTTGGAGGTACTGCATGATTCCAACTCCAAAAGAAAAAAACTTTTTTTTCTTCTTTTCAAGAAATACTTTCGAAATCATGCTTAGATATGATTAATGGTGACACAGAATCAACATGCTATTGGAGATGCACTTACTTGTGAAAGAGAGGCACCTTCTTCTGCCCCATTTTAAGTCTTTATGATCTCTGAGTTTTATTAATATAAAGTCCTCCTAAATGTTTTCCTGCCTACAGTCTTTACCTCTGCCATGTAGTCTATATGGTGCTCTTAGAAAACTGTTTTCAAAAATACGTTTACTCCCTTTCTCAATTAATTTAATAAACACAATGTAAACCAAGAGGGTAAGTTTATTTTTGCTCATCAGATTAGCTAAAATATATTGTATGATTGATGAGGAGTTGAGGAAATGTGACTTTGCATATACTGGCTGTAGTGTAAATTGGCATCACGGTAGAGAAAAATTGACAATAAAAATAAAAATTAAATCTCTGCACACCTCTGAATAGGTTATCCCACTTCTTGGAATACATCTTACAGACATAATGGAATTTCTAGGGGTGTGTGTGTGTGTATGTATGTATGTATGTATATGTGTGTGTGTGTATGTATATGAGGTTTATATACCTCATGTGTATATGTGTACATATGTATACATATATATGTGTATATGTGTGTATATACAATATACGTGTATGTGTATATATAATGTACACACATATATAATATACATATGTATATATGTATGTATATATATACACATACACACACACACAAAGATGTTCACTGTAGCACTGTTTATTAAAAAATACATGAGGGGAGCCTGGGCGGCTCAGTCGGTTAAGCATCTGCCTTCGGCTCAGGTCATGATCTCAGGGTCCTGGGATTGAGTCCTGTATTGGGCTCCCTGCTCATCTAGGAGCCTGCTTCTCCCTCTCCCTCTGGCTACTCCCCCTGCTTGTACTCTCTCTCTCTGTCAAGTAAATAAATAATCTTAAAAAAAAGAAAAAATACATGAAATATTTCAACAAAAGGCAGCTGGAATTAACTATCTGAATGAGAACAACTAATAATCAACTGAGGAATGGTTAGGTAATTATTTATGATATGTCCTTCCAAGAGAATACTGTTTTGCCAATAAAAACAAGGAGCAGATTTGTATGTATTAAATCAGAAGGGTATCCATTAGTCAACTAAGCAAATAGAGCAAGTTTTTGACCAATCTGCATAAATGATGCCACTTTTTGGAAAGAAAAGAAAGAAAGAAGAAAGAAAGAAAGAAAGAAAGAAAGAAAGAAAGAAAG